>NC_046161.1:63445957-63668457 GCF_011064425.1 Rattus rattus
TGTACATCCATTTGGTCTACATATATGTAAGCGCATCATAAGCATGTGGCTTTTCTAGAAGCCGTAAGATGGAGTTGGATGCCTTGGAACTGGATCGGCACAGCTGGTTGTGAACCACCGTGCGCCTGCCGGGGATTGAATCCTGGTCCTCTTTGAGAGTGACAAGTATTCTTAACCACTGAGCCATCTCTCTAGCTCCCACACCCTGATCTAAGAGTCCGCATTCACAAGGTGACTCCTGGAACAAGGTACAGACATCCATCTAACGGAGCAGAAAACAGATTTAAACTTTTCAAAGAAAGGTGATGCCCACCCCATTTCTCTGTAGTTTTCTTCCCAGAAACTCATTTCCTACTCTCTTGGGATCCAGACCACCATGCAATCTGGTTAGCGAGCAGACACTCCCAGTGCGTGTGACATAGAACCCCAGGTAACAAGGGGGATTCTGCCATCTGCTCAGCTGCTGCCTCTCTCTCCAAATGTCACTTTTAAGTCCTGCCTTTCTCACTGCGACTGAAAGAGTGGATGCTGCTTTCAGGCCCGGAATTCTCACTAGGAAACTCAGCATCTGGTTTTGAATAGTATACACTTTAAAGAAATGCACTCTGGACTCCTGTCTTCAGTGCACGTCAGGCATGGCCTGCCTATATGTTTGCAAGAGGAAGTACGTCTTCATGATCCTTAAGAGTGACGAGGCACTGGGCCCTTTTCTCAGAGGAGGCAACTGACCTATATGGACAGCAAATGCCTCCTCCACTCCCTTCCCCCACCAGAATTTTCATTCTGCATTTGTGGACCTGTAAGAAAGTAGTCTGGACCCACACTGGTGGTCAGATGTCTGAGCCAGTGTGTGTGTGACTCTCTCGTGCACTCATTGTAGAGGAAGCCCTGAGCTATCGTCTCTCCTTACAGGAGAAAACAAGTGCCAGAAAACAGAATCTGCAAGTGGGGGGAAGGGGTGGAAAGTGCAGCTTGGTGACGATCAATACTCATCTTTTATTTTATGTGTTAAAAATTAGTACTTGTTTATTTACTTATTTGAGACAGGGTGTTATGTAGCTGAGGATGGCCTCGAACTTCTTAGTTGAGGATAACCTTGAGCTTCTGATTCCTCCTTCCTCTGCCTCCCTAATCGTGGGATGACAGGCGTGTATCTTTTACATGGTTCTTGGGTGCTAGAATCACACCAAGGGCATCATGCATGCTATACAAAAACTCTACCTAGGGAGCCCCATCCCCAGGCCATGAGTTGCCTTTTAAATCACAAGGATGCTCATGATCACCAACTAATATAAAAGGCCTCGTGCTGGACTCTGCAAAGCCACAAGGAGCCATGAGGCAAGGTCACTGCTATCTAAGAGCTTGCGTTCTTCGGGAGTGAGCATAGGATGCAGGGGGAATGACTAATGTGGCTCCCAGGGGAATACAAATGGTCCCAGTGAATGGCCCACACAAGAGTTCTTGGGGGTCCTTATAGGAGCAAACCCTTGCTTTGGGCTGGGTATTCCACGAGGCTTCCAGGAATAGGCGGTCCTGAGTAATCCAGGGAGAAAAAAAGCAGAGATGAACCAGATTGGTGAGGGGATCAAGTTAGGCATCATAGACGTGTAGAACATAAAGCCCAGAGACTACAGAAAACCACCAGACCTGCCTCTGATGCTGCAACCTGTATCCTTCATACTGTGCCAACAGTCACTAGGATCCCCAAACGGGAATATGCAAGGGACTCTTAGGTCTCTAGTCTGAAACAATAAATGTGTGTGTGTTGTTAATAACTGTCTCAAATATTGTATGGGACTCAAACAAAATGACTGTTATTTCTCTGAAACTCAAATGAAATGGGATCTCTCCCATTTCTTCTGTCAGTCCTGAGTCTGGAGCCAGTGAGCTTTGGGTTCCCTCAAGCTAAGTTGTCCCCAAAGCAGAGATCAGAACTGTGATCCCTCTCCTCTGCTCAGTGCATTCCTTCATGGCAAAGCTCTGTGGGAACCGCGTGTCCCATTAAAGAGTGCCCTGATCTTACAGTGAATGAATCCCCTGGTTCTAAAAGAGAATCTTAATGTGAACTGTGCATTTCCTGATGTCCCAAATGAAGTGTATGTCCTCAGGAAGGCTGGTATCAGTCGATCTGAACTTGACTTTGAAGATATCATTTCTTCTAAGTCCCTGGCTCCTAGGCTTTCTATACCTGCCTACACTGCTGGCCAGTCCTGAGACACAAAGGGAGATGGACCACCCTGGGCATGACATAAAGAACCTAAGAGGACACTTATAGAAACACTACAATTTTCATTAAAACTTTTCTTCTCCAAGCAACACAGTAATACGTTTGAACATTTGTAGTGTTTAGAATTCAAATGGGCAGAGCATTCAGAAACAAAAAGGGCCCTTTAACGAAGGTGTAAATTGTGCCTTTTGAAAATGACTTTCTTTCCTTGCCTGGTACCCACAGTAATGAACACTCCTACCCAATCAAAATATGAAAACAGAATCGGAGCTGTGTCAGCAACTTGGCGGCAAATAAAACTCAAAACAGGTCGGAGCACATGCTAGGAATACAAAATAAGGTGAGAAGCGATGCTTCAGCTGCGAGCTCTTCAGCCTGTGGAAATAATAGAGCATAATTTAGTAGAAGAGGAACAAGAGAGTCAGCACACACATGGGAAAAAAATGAAAGAAGTGAAAAAGAAAAGAAAGGGGGGGAAGAAAGAACCACAAACCTGCAAGGGGTGGAAATGAGTTTGGAGACAATGGATTTCCGGTCCCTAGAGAAGACAGTCGTAGACTGGTCAGAGAGGCACCCGGCACGGTGAGGGTGGTCCGATTGGGTTTAATATAAGCTGTTCCTCGTACTGAATTTTCAAGATGATCGTGTGGACACTGGGCATCTGAGGCAAGCTGTGGTACAGGCATCTGTAACGTTAAGGTGTGATTTCCAGCAAGACCAGAAAGCAGGATCCACGGTGATCCCGGGGGTGTTTAGTTACCTAGCGACTAGGATGTTCAAGGACAGTTTATTAGTCGAAGATGGTCCCCTAAACCCTAGCCAAACTTGCACAGTCTCTCTGTAATCATCCTGGGCTTACGGCTTCACATGTCAGCTCACAAGGTTCAGTCGAACAAGGTTCCTTATCTTCTACAACTTCATCAAGATATTTATAAGTGCTGATGCTCTCTGTGAAAAATAGCTAAACCCGTCGAATAACAAGACGAAATAAAAACCGTGGGCAGGCTTTCAGCCTGCTATTTTATCTGCAAAGAACTTATCTGACAGTTATCTCAAATACCAGTTGGCACATTTACTTTCCCTCTAACTCAATTAAAGGGTGTTTTTCTTAAATATTTATCATGGAAGTTAATTTCTCTTTGTACTTTACTTTCCGGGGCTAACAGTTAAGAACTTGAGATTAAGGGAAGGAGGTGGCTTTATTTTTCTTTCTTGTTCCATTCACACTGGGGAGAAAAAAAAAAGTTTTCAGACCCAACTTTGCCCACTCACGCATCTTAAACAGAGCATCGCTGCCTGATTGGGATGAGTGACGGTTCTCAGAGAAGCCATCTTCCCAGCTCACATGTTAGAAAGCCCCACACCTGCCGTGCACGCTCCGTGAGGATGTGCTAGAAATGAGAAACGGAAACGGACTGATTGGCACGGCCTCTAGATGTGCGTCCCCCTCCCCCAGCCCCCACCTTCCCGTCTCTTGAAATAATCACGGTAAGAGAAGCCTTGAGTTCATTGTTGGAGGCAGCGCCTCCTTCCCACCTGGTCAGTCCTTTCTCATTCTGCACGTGATGGGTTCATTAGAAAGAATAAAAATCTGTTTTATTGGGCCTGTCTTCCCTTCTGCCTGACGGAGTGCCTAGCTAAGTTTGACCATTCTGCATTCAACTGAGAGAGAGCCCCCCTCCCCGACACCCAGCCACCCCCCTCCCGGCCCATTTGCTTCATTCCCTGCTCACGAGCCTCTGTACTTTTGTTTTTTAACGATGCTGTCAGAAGCTAGCCACAGAGGCGATTCTTTTACACTTTCAAAAATGGCGTGGGGGTGGAGAATAAAAATGGAAAGTTCAACTGATGCCTGGCCAGTGGTTTCTAGGTCATCAGTTTCTCGCACCCCCAGGTGCACACGTAAGCCGGTACCCTCAGACCGGTCCACCAGCTCTTGTGTGATTATTCATGTCTTATTAGTTTCACAGCCCCGTGCTGATCTTGCAGCCTTTTTTCTCCTTACTTACTCTCTGCCCAGCAAGTGTCTTACATGTTTTAAATTTTTGTTTGAATAGCTTTCTTGGAGTGGTGTGTGTGTGTGTGTGTGTGTGTGTGTGTGTGTGTGTGTGTGTGTGTGTGTGTTTTCGTTTTCTGTTATTGCTGCTGTCTTATTGTTATTGTTGTTTATTTGAGAAAGAGTCTCGTGTAACCTAGGCTGGGTCTGAACTCAATATGTAGCTGAGGATGGTTTTCAACACCTAATCCCCCTGCCTCTACCTCCAGTGAGCTGGGATTATAGGTGGGTTCCACAGTGCCTAACTGGTGGATTTTAAATCTGAAGCTCTCTGAAGGAGCTACTCGTGTGCTGCCTTCTGCTAAACGAAGAGAGAATGGTGAGGTCTCATTAACCAGAAATCATGCTGGGTAAGTGAGGTGTGTTCGGGTGCAAGGAACCCAGGGGTGACACTGGTGGGATTTACGTTCCGTTCGCTGACTCAAGTGTACTCCCAAGGACATCCAGACAAGAGCGCAGTTCATGTCCTTCCACCTTGCTGACCAGAAAGAACAAAGATGTCCCAGGCTTTGGTACCTGCCTCACCCACTCACGAGCAAGAATACAGTTAAGATGCTCAAATCCTAGGGCCTCGATTTCTCCACAGCCCACCCTGTCAGGACTAGGACCAGACTTGAGGGAACGCCTGAGACAGTCTGTCCTTAAGGAACTGGCAATGGCTGTGGGGGATGCTTTTTCCTATGAAGGGGATACAGAAAAAGGCTCCAGGAGCTCTGAGGTCAGAAGTACAGATTTGGGGGTGCAGGGATCTGAACACAGAAGCTTACAAGTGGAATCTTTTGAGAAGAGGAGCTTTCAGGCACAGAAGGGAAGTTGGGGGAGAAATCCCAGTAGCCAGGGGGACAATATGCAAACAGAAAAAGCGGGAGATGGGACGCAGAATGTCTGGGGCATAGGGAGGTATTCAGCATGGCCAGACTAGAGTGGGTCAAGCAAGAGGATACACTGTGGGTTCCGGCTAGTGTTCACATTTCCGACTAGAAAGAATAAAAAGGACCCAGGCTTTGATACCTAGCTCAGCCAATCCTAGCAGCAAGAATACAGTAAGGCACTTAAAATCCTAGGGCCTCAATTTCTCCATAGGCACACAGGGTGTTGTAATCCTACCCTGGTGTTGTCCTGAAAATCAGCAGGAAGCCACATCGGCTGCCTGTCTCCTAAGTTTACCTGTTATTTACCCAACAGCCTTTGTGTGAGGTGTCCTCATCACAGGTCACAGACTCAAAAGGCCAGTGGCCCAGCAGGTAACACAGAGGTGGCAAGAGGGCCAAACTGAAGGGACTCCGTGGTGTGGAGGAAGTACACTAGGCTCCGGACAAGAATAGCCACGTGATCCCAGATTTCAGACAGCTAAGAAATGGGCAGTACAAATTCCCATCTGAAGTGTCCCCAACATTTGTGATCTGACCTTGAGAACATGGCAGAGTCCAAGCAGTCCATGTCTGTGGGCCCACACGGGACCTCTGGACAGCCAGGTGGAGACCTTTGGGCTTGTTTTTATGGAGTCATGGGTCTGTACAGGATAAGGCTGTGGTGGTTCCTGGCTCTTAGCAGGGTGGTTGGAGGGCACCAACTGGCCTCAAACAAATACCAACCACCAATGCCAGGGGTGAGGGAAAGCAAGCCAGCAAGTGAGGTATTCAACAGTGCCAAATTCAAAGAGTGACCCCGTATCTTCGCACAAGCCCAGAAACGAAAACTTTTCAAAACTCAGCTCCAGCGAGACGCTCCTGGGAGAAAAGCAGATCCTTGAGGGGGGGGAAGAATCTGCAGTCTGTGAGGGGCAAGGTTTGCCAAGCGATTAAACAGCAAGTTACAATAGGCAAGTGCAGAGATCACAGACGCGGGGATAAATGTACACTCATCTATACGGGAAACTTTGATGCTTTCAAATGCTCCCCACCATCTAAGGAGCAGGCAGCAGGCATCGCCTACATACCTCACAGCAGTCTACCTGTCTGGGTGTTTGGGCTCGACTGCAGGAAGCTCTTTGAAACCAGGCTGAGGCATTTCAAACAATTCTGTTTGACTATCCAGCTTGTATATTCCACTAATGCCCCTTTTTGTTGTTGTTAAATTGGCTTTCGTTTCTTTTTATTTATTTAATTTTTTTTTTTTTACTAATTTTGGAATCTCTTATTAATTTGGCAGTCTGTGAAGGAGATGATGACAAACCTAAGATGCCTTTTGACTATCTTAAGTGAATTCACACACACACACACACACACACACCACACACACCACACACACACCCACACACACACACACACACACACACACACCACACACACCCACACACACACACACACACCACACACACACACACACACACACCCCACACACACACACACACACACCACACACACACACACACACACACACACACACACACACACACACACACACACACACACACGGGCAAATAAGCTTACCCACAACCCTATGTAAGGAAGGAGATAAATTAGACTCAGAAATCACAACTATGTCCAACAACAGCCCAGTTAAAAGTGCCAAATGTCTGAACCATTTGACTCCTGCCCAGATTATTTCCTGATGGTTTAGGGAGGGATGTTTACAACTTTCAATGAGTAATAGATGAATTAGGAACCATTCATTAAAGCTTTCTAAATTATAGACACAACCGACCGGTGAATCTCTCCTTTTCGGAAGGCTAGGACGACCTGAAAACTGGTCTCCGGCTTCAGCCTGTTTTTCTCTTTGATTCTCTTCTCATTTCTTCTCTGTTACTAAGGGAGGGAAATAGCCATGTTGAGGAGTTTATCCCTTCCCTCATGCTTGGAGCCACAGTTCAGGAAAAGATGAGTGAGGCCCCAATGTGTGGGTATCACCCTAACATTTGGGAAAATGAGGTGGGAAGATCTTCAGTTCCAGCCTGAGCTGCCCACAGTGAGATCTCGTCTCGACCCTCTAATGTTCCCCCCAAATAAATCAGGGTGTTCTGGTCTGTTGAAATCATGGAGTGGAAATCCAAAGGGCTCCAGTTTTCTCTTTCCTGCTAATCTCACACAGGCCTTCCTCACCCTTCCCCAGTTTGCTTCTAACAGTGGAGACCTGTGTCCTGGCAAGGAGAAGGCAAATGGAAGATTTGAGAAGGTGGCTTCTGTGAGTCAGGGCTTCAAAGCTATTTCCTACAAGGAAAGAAACAAATAGTCTCCTTCTGCTAATGTTGCAGGAGGTGTGGCAGCCTAGCTATCTCTTCTAGCAGCATGTTGATTGTGGGGTGTGGGAATCTTACACAAGACCTAACCAAGCCAGAGAGGGATTAGCTTTAATTTCATTCAAAACCTGTAAGGAGGAGGACAGGCTGCCTGTGCCCTGAGGCAATGCTTAGGAACAGGTAGAAGAAGGCAGGATCCTGCTGGGGAGTGACAGACCATGATTCTGAGTTCATCCCCAAGGCTCCCAGGCCAGACTCTTTGGGTACATGTTGGGCTTATTTTTATCTGGCTTGTAAGAGATCTTGGGAGCAAGAGACGCTAGACCTAAAACATGAGCTGTGAGAGTGTTGATGGGGACCAAAGTTCTCCTTCACAAATAGACTGCGTGGGAGGGGAGGATGGAGGAAAAGATGGAGTGGAAGCAGGAGAAAGGAGTGACAGGAGAGAGGAAAGGAGCCTTGGGAGAACTGGGGAGATGGGTCCATGCGTAAAGTGCTTGCCGCAGAAGTCGTTGAGCCTGAGTTTTGATTCCCAGCACTGGCATAAAAATCCTGGTGTAGTGGTGCACATCTGAGGTCCTCATAGTGAGTGATGGAGGCAGGTTTCTCTTTGCAGCCAGGCATCCTGACTGATTTGACAAGCTGTAGGTACAGTGAGATGATCTGTCTCAAAAATAGCAATAAGATAGGGTGGAGAAACATAAAGGAAGAAACCCGGCTTTGACCTCTGGCTTCTACATGCATGCATACATACATGTTCATGCATATGTCTACCCACTCCAGGGACTAAAAACATACCAAGTATTCTGGAATCTTCCTATTAGAAAACCATCCAGACCCCTAATGTGGGCCCTTCTAATCCTCAGCTATTCTGTCACCCAAAAGAAAACTTGTCACCAACATTCAAACTGAACCCAAACCAAGGAAACACAGGATGCTGTCTTTCAGCCATGACAAATCTAGACCACTGGTTCTCAACCTATGGGTCACACCCCCTTGAGGGTCTAATGACCCTTTCATGGGGGTTGTCTAACTGTCAGAAAACACAAATATTCACATTATGATTCATAACACTAGCAAAAGTGGAGTTATAACGTAGCAATGAAGAGAATGTTATGGTTGGGTGTCACCAGAACACGAGGAAAAGTATTAAAGGGTCACAGTATTAGGAAGGTTGTGAACTGCTGCTCTAGACCAATCTCTTTCCTTTGAGGCATGCCACCCCCCCCCAGGAGACAAACCTCTGGTGCCAGCTAAGTGGCAGACACATTTTAAGGTGTTCTTTTTATGGCCTGCCAGCATAGCAAGGCATTTAGAGTCCAGTGTGATCATAAGGCAGAGTGTGTGTGTGTGTGTGTGTGTGTGTGGTATTTCCTGCAGGCAGGGGTGTCAAGGCACAGCTTTATCAATAGGTGGAATCTCCTGTAAGTAGAAAGATAAATGAATTAGTAACTTAGAGTAATTTTTTAAAACTACATACCGAGATGAAAGCCAGGATAAGTTTGATCCCTTTTAGCCAATGAAGTATGATCTCTAATTAGGTTTCCACGCAGACGGTGTGGACCCAGAGTACATTTCTGAATCTAGTTGACCTTTTCAGCTGGGAAGCCAAATAATTTCCATTCCATGCTCTTTAATTCTGGAGGAATTTCTAATTTGTTGCCAGAGATAAAAACTCACTGCAAACAGGGGAAAAAATAGTTTGAAATAGTCCAGCGTTCCATTTATAGAAAGAATATTAAAATTTTAGATCTGAGAGAACCCTCAGAGACCGCTTTCTTCAATCCTCTTATTTTACTGATAATAAAACTGAGGACCAGACAAAAATCAAAGACTTGCCCAAGGTCACAGAGGGGCTTAGGACCCAGGACTGGACCCATAGCTCCTGCTTCTTACTCCAAAAGGGCTTATCAATTTACCCACTGGGATTCTCATATTCTCTCTCTCTCTCTCTCTCTCTCTCTCTCTCTCTCTGTGTGTCTCTCTCTTTTCCTTTCTTTCCTTCCTTTCTTCCCTCCTTCCTTCCTTCCTTCCTTCTTCCCTCCTTCCTTCCTTTCTCCTCCTCCTTCCTCTCTCTCCCCCCACCTCTCTCTCTCTCATGTCCATGTTACTGAAGTAACCATCCCTTGCTGACCTCCACCATCAGACTTGCTTGAGGGAAACTTGCATGGGCAAACACCTACCCTCTTGCCTTTCTTAATTTCTTTTGGAAATTGTCTATTCTCTCACCTTATTAATGTTAAAACAAAACGGGCTCTTTTATTGCCACAGGCAGAAGGGAAGTTAAATTCTTGATGGAGACAAGTGTCTTCCCTTGTGAGAGCAAGTAAATTAGTTCTGAGGTCCTCTCACTCACCACAACTGTAATGAGAGAGACACCAGCCCTTCTTCATTAATGAGATGCCAATCACAAAGGGAGAAGTCGCATGGAGCCTTGTGGAGGGGGTGGGGGAGTGCTGATTGGCACTGTAGAGAGAATGTAGGAAGCAGAAAATAAAAGCCCCCAGAGGTTGGGAAGCACCTGGATGATCTCGGATGGGAAGGGCAGGTCTGAGGAGAGCTCACTGTGTGCACGAATGGGCAAACAAAACTGAAAATGTCTTTGAAAGCAGCTGGAGGATTGGGGAGCTACCCTCTGGCTGTTTTCCCAGCCACCTCCAAAGGCAGGCTTGTGTTCGTCCCTCGTCCCACACGGGACCCCATCTGATCGGTTGACAGTTGGGGTTGACTAACCGTGCAGTTTCTTTAGGAAGGCTGGCAGGGATGAAACTTGTCTCCGCCCTGCCTTTGATCTTGTCTAGAGTTTAACCTGCCAAGTGTAACCTCTCAAACTTAGGGAACTTTCTGTAGAAAGTTAAAGAGGATCTTGCAACTGGGAAAGCCTTGTTACTTGAAATAGATTTCCTCATAGGAGGCACTGGTCTTAAGAGTCAATCCAAGGACCATGTGGCTGGCAGTGGAGAAATCTAAACCATCTTTTGTCCTTCCTTCCAAATGCAACTTATGAGTAAGATGATGCTGGTCCCCTTTTGCTCTCGCCTACACAGTTTGTTATCAAAGAATTAGGGGAAATTATCTGTGTGATTTTCCTAATGTAGTCAGTTTTCAGAATCTACAGCCCATCTTTGTGTCCGTGGCTTGATAAAAATCCGCACATTATTGAAATGAATAAGACTCTCGTTTGAAACCAGATGCCTTCTCCCCAGTTATTGCCGGGTATGTCCTTCCTGCAAGTGTTTATTAATTAATTAATTATTTTTACGAAAATGGGTCTATGTGAAGGTTAAGAGACTTTCAGCACTCAAAACAACTTGATAAAATATCTGAGCACACAATCAAGCATGCTTATGTCCTTCAAGAATCAGGTAGCGGAAGTTCTAATTGGCAAAGCAGCGTCTTGAATGCCATTTTCTAAACCCATTAGACCATGTCTAACAGAGAAAGAGCAGAAGCAGTCATAGGTTACAAAATACCCACAGGGTCCCTCCCGGAGATGTGATTTCAGGGTAGCAGTTAGATGATATTAAACTTGTATCTGTAACACAGTGCAGTTGCAAAACCACAATTGCTCCAAATCTAATTCCTGTGAATGTATGTACACACATTTATTATAGTGGTAGCCGGTAGTGTGTAAGGAACCTGAATGCTATATCACTAAGTATAGTGTGTGTGTGTGTGTGTGTGAGAGAGAGAGAGAGAGAGAGAGAGAGACATGGGGGAGGGAGAGGGAGGGGGGAGGAAGGGGAAGGATGAGGGAGGGGGAGGAGGGGAGGGAGGAAGGAGGAGGGAGAGGGAGGAGGGAGGGGAGGAGAGAGAGAGAGAGAGAGAGAGAGAGAGAAAGAAGGAAAGAAAGAAAGGAAGGAAGGAAGGAAGGAAGGAAGGAAGGAAGGAAGGAAGGAAGAAAGAAAGAAAGAAAGAGAGCAAGAAAGAAAGAAAGAAAGAAAGAAAGAAAGAACACCCATGCAGAGGCCAAAAGACAATCATCTTGGGTATCATTCCTTAAGTGTTATCCACTTGTTTGTGGTTTTGAGGCAGGGTATCACAAGTCTGTCACTTGCCAGTTAGGCCAGGGTGACTCCCTAGAAAACATCAGGGATCTTGCCTGTCTCCATCTCCTCAGCACTGCAATAGCAGCATATGCCACCACACCCAGAGTTTTGTCTCCTTTTGTTTTGTTAAATTTAAAGTCTAGAGGATGGAACTGAATTCCTCAATTTATCTACAGCTCTGTCTCCCAGCTCACAGTGAACCTTCTTAATCACACTCAGCCACAGGTACAGTGAAGGATCCCATTCTGTCTACATTTTCAGTGATGTTTATACTTAGGTCAGACAATACGGGAGCCTCCCAGCACATCAGTCTTCAGGCGTCTACGGTAGCACCATCTCTATGCTTAGATGATTTCGGTCTCCCAACATACAGACTTAAACTTAGAAAATACTGAGTGTTTTAAGGAAATCCAGGTCAGAGCTAAGTATCTTGATCCACCTGCCCGGCATCCCCTCATTTAGGGAAGACCTGCTTTGGAAAACATGGATGGAGCTCAAAAAAGAAATCCCATTCTTCACTGAAAGCCAAAAGAAAAATCAGCAGAGGAAAAAAAAAGCTTCAGGCAGCCACCAGCTTAAGTCTGGTTGATTGGTTGGTTGGTCAATTGGTTGATTGGTTGGTTGGTTGATTGGTCAATTGGTTGATTGGTTGGTTGATTGGTTGGTTGGTTGGTTGATTGGTTGATTGGTTGATTGGTTGATTGGTTGGTATTGTTGCTAATGAATTTTTTTTTGCTTTGTGTTGTATTTGTTTCTATTAGAAATTGGTGTATCAAATTGTATTTGCCAAAACTTTATTTATTTATTTACTTACTTACTTACTTACTTACTTATTATCCCCTTTAATATGTCCTAGACACCAGAGTTTCTTACAAATGTTGTGGATTAATTTGTCTTCTCAAAGAGCCAAAGAAACAACTAGACTGATACTCTCCCCCACACCTACCTGCCTGTGTGTGTGTGTGTGTGTGTGCGTGCGTGTGCTCACACACTCGTGCGCACACGCACACACACACACATGCATGTATTGCTCTGGACAAAGCCCTGGCCTTCTGAGGGCTAGGGAAATACTTTCCAATACTTCAGCCCTGCTTTCTTTTTCTTCATCACTAACCCCCATGATCTGCAAGAGAGGAGATAGCCAAATTAGGCTAGAGTTCCCTAAATACCACGGAACTCCCTCTCTTACTCTCAGAAACATTTGGAATACACAAATCATACAAGTTACAACCTGGTCCATGGTCTTTTTAAAGATTATTTTGTCTGCCTTGTCAGGCTAGACTTTCCAGATAGTAATGTGAATGTACTGGTGTATCTAAACTGGCAGGGAGGAAACAGAAGAGTTACAGAGAAGGCTCCAGAGAAGACAGAATTGTAGTCAAAACCACTGGTGGATATATATATATATATATATATATATATATATATATATCTGTGTGTGTGTGTGTGTGTGTGTGTGTGTGTGTGTGTGTGTGTGTGTATTGATAAGGGTATTATTTCTACACAGAATAGAAGCAATATTGGGGGCTGAAAACAACAACATTAAAAAGGCCTGGGGTGCAAGATGATTACTTTTCGATGTTATGAAACAGGGTTGTCCACAACTTTCTCAACCAGGACTCATAATAACAAGCTCTTCCACACACTCACCATCAACTAATTGATGTTTGTGTTGCTGACCCTAAGGCAGGACAGAATCCTACAGTGCCTCCTGAATCATCAAAGGGTGACTCACTACGTTCTGGGTGGTTTTCTTGTTGAGAGTATTTTATTGTATACTAATCCCTTGAAAATTGCTAACGCACCTGTGATTGGTGCCAGAGGTTTGGAATTAAGCATGCACAGCCACGGCGCTGGGGCTGAGGCTCAGTTGGTAGAGTGCTTGCCTAGCAAGTCCAAAGCCCTGGTTCCATTCCTAGCACTGCGTAAGAACAATTGGGGTGGTATAGGTCTATAATCTGAATGCTTGGGAGGTGGACGTAGGAGGATCACAAGTTCAAAGTCAGCCTGGGATACTTAAGACCCTTTCTCTCTTTATAATACATATAATACACTAATGTATTATGTAAATATAAAATAATGTATCATACACACATATGTATACATACATGCAAAGTAAATGGGGGGGGGCTCTTTGTTGAATACACAAGTTTCCAACCCATATCCTCCATTCTCTATCCCAAAAGACTCCCATTGCTGCCCATGGAATCTACAGATGTTGGTCTCTGAGGAGGTTTTTCCCAGCTCCCCTCTCTCTCCTCCCTCTCCTGCTCTTCTCTGTGCTGATTGGAGCCTCACACACTAATCACAATGCCAAAACTGAAACCACCTCCGTTGCCTGATGGAGGAGAGTCACAGAAAACTTGGAGCAGCCCACAGTGACATAGAACATATGACCATTCTGAAGTTTGACTACATTTCAATCTGCAAACTCGGCAGCTTCAAGGGACTAACTAACCCCAGTGGGTATAAATACCAGGTCCCTATGTGTATATGTGGATCCAGTGACCTAGAATGCTTGATTAATTGTAATACCAACCACAGACCTGACTCCAGAATCTGTAGCCCCTGGCTTGTCAGCAAATGGTCTCTCTCTCTCTCTCTCTCTCTCTCTCTCTCTCTCTCTCTCTCTCTCTGCTGTCCTGTAGCTCTTCCTGGGGACAGAACCCTTGCCTTTTCACAGCATTACTATGTATCAGGTGAAAATGGCCTTCTCGTTTCTTGGTGTGCTCTGTTTATATTTTAATACTGTTTACAGATGGAATATTCCATAAATATTCATGCAGTGTCTGTACAAAGGCAAGTCTTCGAAGAGCTCTTTATTAACAAGCTCCCTTATGGAAGGGAAAGGGCGGTAAGGGGGCTTTAATCCACCCTCCCAAACTTCTCGAACAAGGACCGAACCACTCTCTTTACATGGAAAGTCAGGGTGACCTGGGATTTGCCAGAGAAATTCACAACCCAGAGTATCAGCTAATGAATTATTCCAAGTCAATTAACAGACCAAGGAAATCCTGTCTTAGTCCCACACCAAGGCTCCTTTCATGAACAAACACTCATAATGCGGGCAATGATCAGCTGGGTACCAGACGATGCTTAGCCCACATTGAACTCCCCCTCATTAGAAGAAGAAGAAAAAAAGGATTAAATCTCAGAGAGCTTGTAATGAAGCAAATAGAAACCATGTTTTTAAAAGATTAAACTTTCAAAATTGGGTTTCAAATTTGAAACTATAAAACCCATATACACATTTAAACATGTTTGACTACTTAGTCATTGGTTCGAAGGGATGGTTGGGTTAGCAGAGGGGCTTGTTGCACAAAAACGAAGACCTGAGTTCGATCCCCAGAACCCATGTAGAAAAAGCCAAGCCTGGTGCTATGTACAGTGCTGGGGAAGTGGAGACAGGGAGATCTCTGGAGTTTGCTTTTTAACCAGCCCTGCTGCTGTAGGTTCTGCAAAGGTTCTTTGTCTCAAAAAGAAGGAGATAATGACTGAGGAAAGACACTGAAGGGTTAGCTCTCGCTTCCATAGGCGCGCGCTATGCATTCATGTGAACACAAACATACAGGTGCACAAACGTAGACTAATCTCTCAGTGGGGTAAATGTATTTACTATCAAACCTAATGACTGGAGTTCAATGCCCAGGACCCACCTGATGGAAGGAGAGAAGCAATAGCCAGGCGTTGTTCTCTAACTCCCACAACCAGGTCTTGGCACACATGTGTCAATACAGGCACCCATGCACATGCACACACACACACAAATACAAAGAAATAAAAATTTTAAATTCTGAGTTATAGCATGATGGGCATATCCAAGGTAGCATTAAGTAAATTAAATATAACAAATTATTGTCCTTGAAATAATTATTTCCTTGAGCGAGGAAACAGGACAGCAAACAGTAATTTCCCTAGATCTTTGCTTCAGATACAGTGAGTTCTTTCCTCTCAGCAGATCGCCTCAACTAGCCCTAGATTTGGGGCAGGAGGAAGACAAAAGAGCGTGGTTGGCAGGCGCTGTGGTCCATGGGGCATTGTTTGGCAGGCGCTTCACTGAGGTCTACCCAGGAGTGGTTAATCAGAGAGCAAGACGATGTCAGATTACATTAGAAGCAGATTTCTTTGTGTATATGGGTAAATCCGAGCAGGCCAGTGTTCCGGGTCTGGAGCTGCAATTTCGAGCAAACTGTGATCCCGAGGACCGAAGGCTGGCGGGTCCTCCTTCCGGTCGCCTGGCTTCTTCATGAGAACCTCAACTGCTACAGGCTCAAGGTTACTCCTCCCTTCCTGTTTGGTGATAGAACCCTCATTAGAAGTGGCCCCGAACTCTGACTTCCAGCTGAGGGGTCTGCAGTGAGAATTCATGGAATCTCAGGGAAAGCTTAGTGGCGTCTCTTAACCCTTGAAATGTATTGTGCATGCGTGTGTGCGAGCTTGTGATGTGATTTTGGACTTCCCACAGACTTCCTTCTGGCCCCCGTAGGGCTGGATTTCATGGGTCCTCTCAGACCTTCCTGGGGGAAATATTTCTTAACAGAGTGAGGTTTTGTTACATGAAGTTGTAATAACACTTGGTTGCTGAACCACCAAGGGGACATTGATTAGTTCTTTTCCAAAGTCCTGATGAAAGTTCATGTAGCCTTTGTTTGTGGGAGGATACAGTCCAACTAAACGTTTAGCGAGGAGAAATGCCACTGGATTATGACGTAAGGACTAGTTTCCTTCTCAGCTCAGCTATGAACTTGCAATGAGTGTCAAGTCTCTTGACCACTCTGAATTTCAGTTTCTCTGTCAAATGATCGCTGTCTAGTCTGTCCTATCAGCCTTTCAAGGGTCTTAATGAAGAATAGAGAAACTGGGGTGGGGTGGTAAAGAAAAGCTCATTAATATATTTGTATTACCAGCTATAATTTTCTTACACTTAATTAGCAGAGAGCTGATACAGGTGACTTGTGAATGACTGTGTTGAAATTCTGAGACCCATGCCTGTCCAACCTGTGACCCACTCTCTGCACGTAACCCAGGTTAGCTCTCAACACAGCCTAACACAAGATTATAGACTTAATTCAAACATGATTTCTTTTTAGTTTTTTCCCTGTAATCCATCACATGGTTCTTCAAGTGTAAACTGTGTAAACAACCATACTACGTTATAGTATCATAAAGGTTGGACACGCCAGTGGACCAATCAGAAAGCATCATTTTAAATGTACCAACCAATGGCAGGGAGAAAAAGAGAAAAACAGATCAGCTGGACTCACCCATAACCACTCTGAAAATGAGCAAAAGTCTTTGAGAGAGTCATGGCCAATCCTTTGCACTCTCTGCTGCCATAGAGATGAAAGGGAAAACTCCTCCCCTCCCCCTAATTGTTCTTGAAAACAGAGGAGTCTAAAGGCCTGAAACAAGTTGAGATGAATGAACAAGATGTCCTCAGATGACACCCGAGGTGTAAATAAATCGCTGGGGCTGATGGCATCCGCCCAGTAGTTCCCAGGAACTGGAGGGTGAAATTGTGAAGCTGTTGACCAAAACACAGAATGTGTCACAAACGGGTTACTGTGCTCACAACCTGGCGAATGGCCACTGCAATGCTGAAAGAAGAGAGGCACAAAATAGGTGAGTCTTGCTTTTGTACCTGGCAGGCATGGGGAGACTGTCAGAGAGGCTCGTGTCTCTGAATGCATAGCCTTTCGTCGCACAGAGCATTCATTGAGCAGCCACTGTGTCCTAGGACTACGTTAGACGGCAGAGGCGAGCAAGTGGAAGCATCTGGAAGGTGATTTGAAAAAGATGTCAGAAGACCCCAGTGCTGCGGATAAATTTGGGAAGTCACTGGTGCGTGGTTCAGAGGAACAAAGTGTGGCCTGTGGAGTGACATCTCTAGCAACTTAACAGACCCTGCCTGAAGTGCCGTGAAGGACTAGGTTCCCTTGAAAAGAGTGCTCGGGTGGCAAGAGATGTCTATCTAAGTGACACTAGATGCTCCTCTGTGTTAGCCATCTCCATAGAAATGGCACTGGGCTTCCAAGAGGAGCAGCGATGATAACTTGCATGGGGGGGACAGGAGAGAAAAGGAGAAGAGGCGGAAAGGCTCAGGGCAATCATTTAAGCTTTCATGCACAGGACACTCTCAGAGTGTCAGGCTCCATTTTATACCCTGGAGTCACCTCAGGAAACAGGCGATGCTCTCTCCTTTGGAGCACCAAGTTAGCAGGTGATAAGTGTGTCACAGGAAGGGAACGTGGTGGAGAGGGGTTGGATGGGACCTTCAGCAGGTTCGGTCAATGCTTGGAGGAGCTGGAATGGGAGCGACAGGACTCAGCCAGCTCTGCAGCTCCCTAGGCAGAAGAAGGTAGTACAAAGTCTCAACAGAAGAGAAAATAGCTAAAACCTCATCTTTTCCAGAAAGGTCGCTGTGTAAAATAACAGCTTAGGCAAAAGATGGGGTTAGGCTAGAGGGATGGTTCCGTCAGGATGTAAGTGTTTGCTTTTCAAGTATGAGGGCCTGAGTTCAAGTCCCAGAGCCAGTATTAAAATACCTGGCACGACAGTGCTCCTTTAGAATCCCAGCACTGGGCACAGTGGGTGAATACCTGAGACTCTGGTGCCAGCCAGCCAGAGTCCTTAGTGAATTCCAGGCCAAGGAGAGACACTGCTTCAAAACGCAAGGTGGACACCTCCTTAGAAATGGCAGGCAAGGCCGAGCTTTGGCCTCTTACAGGGGTGCGCCCACACGCAGCTAAGATGACGATTTCTTCATAGTATTTAGGACTGTCTAGTCAGCAATGCAGAACTAGGAGCCCTGAGGAGGTTTAAGGACTCAGAAAAGGACACATGAGGAAGGGAAAGATTGAAGATGCAGAGGACAGAAAGGGCAGTTGATGGGGCTGACAGGTACATCTGTCTTCAAGAAGAGCACAAAGCCAAAGTGAAGGCAGAGACAGAAAGTTAGAGCCTCCGGCAGGCTCCCTCAACCATTTTTTAAATCTGTGAGCTCATCTTATACTAATTTTTATGGAAATTTTTAATCATCTGATCATTTTGCATTTACAAGGAAAATGAAGTAATTTAATGTAAATATAGGCCATTTAAGATAAGTATATATTAAAAGTTTCATTACAAAATTAATTGAATACAATATTTACTAATATTCATGGATTATAATAATAAATTTTGAATGCATTCCATCTAACAAGCGATGCACATGGTTTGATTTACTTTAATTATGTAAGTAATGACAATTTATTAAACACTTTTAAATGACATCCAACAGCATGCTTAGCTTGGAGACCAAACAAATATTAAGCTTTGAGCCAGTATTTAATTCTCCATTGTTAACAAAACCAGATCAATCTGCTTTCAGAACTGGGCAAGAAAACCTGGTGTTTCGGGTAAAATAAAAAATGTGACCTTTTTTCTCACTTAATTTTATTTCTGATCAGTGAAATATAAGAACATCTGACCACTACTGGTAAATGCTTCTGTGAAAATCTGTAGAGGCCAAATTACATATGAGTCACACTATATTTTCTCATATTAATATTCGTATAACAAAGATTGCAATGGGGGATGTGAGAGGTAGGGAGAATTCTGAAATGTGGTGATGAAAATCTTCAACCAACTGGCTGGAAAGATAGCTCAGTAGATAAAGAGGAACAGAACTCAGATCCCCAGCCCTCATGTAAAGCCATCTGTACTCACAGCACTCAGGCAGTGAGACTCAGGCTAGCTAACCTGGCTTCCATAACAGTGAGGCAGAGACCTGTCTCCAAAACCATGGACGGTCAGGACTGACACCAGGATGTCCTCTGACTTCTCTGTGTGTTCCATGGCACAGGCGTGCCCACATCTACACACACACACACACACACACACACACACACACACACACACACACACTATACACATACACGCACACACATTTCTTAGGTCTTAAAATTCAGTTGTCCCTCTGTAAACTGAAGTTTTTGCACCTACAGATTCAACCAACCACGGACTGAAAATATTTGGTCAAATGTTGCGTGTGTCCTGAACACCTCCCAACCTTTGCTTCTTATATTCATTGCTTATACAATATAGCCTAACATCTACTTAGGCATTTACATGTAGTGCACATTAGCAGTAGTTTAGAGTGTCTTCTACAAGAGGCTTAGACATCGTTAGGGTCCTGGAGCCCCTTCTCACTAATCCCAAGATGCACTGCCATCTGTAGAGTTACTGTCATTTCAGAAATCTGCTATTTGCCTTGGCCAAGAAACAATTGTCAAAGGGAAATCAGCCAGCTTAATCAGTGAAATGGCTAACAAACAATAAAACTTTTAGGTGATGCGATGGTTCAATTCTAGCCATGGGTGGTAGCATTTTCCATATCTCTTCTTATAATGGAGAATAACTGACTGGAGAATGAATTCTAGTTTCATCATTCATGAACATGAATGGGCACAGAGTTATATAATGGCTCTGGACTTAGTTTCCCCATTTGTAAAATAGGAGTGGTTGACATCTCTGCTCTCACTGTAGATATGAGGCTCAACTTTTTTAAGCGTGTGTGGAGGGAGCAGAGGACAACCTCAAGTGTCATGCTCAGCTGCGCCGGACCCCACCTTTGAGATGGACCCTTTCATTTCCCTAGAGCTCACCAAGTAGGCTAGACTAGCTGGCCGAGAAGTGCCTAGGATTTCCCAACACTAGGCTTATAGAGCAGGCAGTACCACACAAAGCTTCTTATTTGGGTAGTGGGGACCTGAGCTCAGGTGGTCATAGTTGCACAGCAAGCACTTTACCCACAGAGCGTTCTTCCCATCCCTGGTTGTGAGACTTATTAGCAATAACAGATGAAGGGTGGTGGGGTCAGGGCTTATTCCTAGCTCTCCCTGCAAGGCAAGGTAACTATTTTCATTTTTACCCCCAGCTGGGACCTGGGGGTGGGGGGGGAGACCCTCTCATCTCATAAACTCAGCTCTCATAGATTTGTGTTCAGTAAGTATTTATAAACTAGATGGATAAACGAGGCAAAAGGATGGTTAAAAACCAATTGTTTAAGAGAAACAAAAGGGAAAATTAATATCTAACTTTCTGGAAAAGAAAGCCCAGACCCAGAGGACTAAATGGCTTGGGATGGTATCAGATAAGAGCTAGGACCAGGACTGACACAGTTCTCTTCCCCCCCAAACCCCCACATCACCACCACACTCCTCTGTAAACCTTGGGCCTTGGCAGTCTCCTGGATCACATTTTTCTGAGCTGCTGTCACATAGTTTAGAAAACCGGAAACAATATTTGCCTCTGCTTTTATGGCCATGGCTTCTAGAGTAAAAAAGCCAAGGCAACCTAAATCTTTCATTTTTATAAGGGGCCATAAAGAAAAAAATCATAAATCCAGATCTCAAAACACCTTAGACCACCCTCATTCAGCTGGACATAGCTTCAGAAAAGAGGGGAAGTTTCACGAAGTTTCTTTCTCTAGATGCAGGAAGTGTGTTTGCCCGGTTGGTGGTGACTCACCGCGCCTCCTGCACCCGGGCCTGGAGACAGAACCTTCCTTATTTATTGTGCTCTTCTTTCGTTTACAAGGTCAGACTGGATGTTTTGGTTGTTTTCCCAGCATCGCTCTACTGACCGACTTCACTCTAATCCCCTGATGTCACTTAAATCAACTGGAGGCGGTGGGGGCGGGGACCCATCAGAGAGCACCAGTGACTGCCTCCTGCAGATGTTGTTCTGGGAGGCAAATTAATTTGACGCTGTTATGGCTGTTATGTAAGTGTGATCGTCCCCTCTAATCACATCACAGGACTGAGAGCTGCCAGAAATAACAGAAGGGAACATTCGAGATATCAAAGGGGAGCCACTAAAATAGATTGTTTATTTAGGTACCGAATGGAAACGCTATTATTGGGAGATGCAAAACAAACCTCCTCTCACACATCCCTGTTTCACATACTGTGCCGCCAAGAGATACGAAATCAGTGCTTCCGATGGAGTAGGAAGTGAGGGGAACTGGGGGTGTCATCGGAGCGGTGGCTTTGTGGGTGTCTGCAATTTCCTTCTGCACCTGCCTCTTCTATGAAGCTTCTCTCTCGGTCTAAAGTTCTTTCTTTATATCCACCTCAGTCCTGGTCTGACTCTCCTTACATTATCCCACTATCACCCCACTTCCTCCTTGTTCTTCCTCAAGTCCAGTTGAAATGCTACTCATCAGCTGTGAGTCCAGGAGAAGTTCAAAATGTATGGCTTCCCCAGCTTCTAATGCATGCTGCATATCTGTTTCTCTTCCCCAAATTTTTCTCCTGTTCCCTTTTGGACATGAGTCCAAATAAGGAGATACACGGATCTGATCTTACCTTGGAGTGAGTGTCTCATCATTGTCAACAATGTGTTGTGTGTTGGGGTGTGGGGGAGGGAATTGGAGGGGTGTAGGGGTTACAATGTGTGTGTGTGTGTGTGTGTGTGTGTGTGTGTGTGTTTTCAGGGTGTGTTTATGTGTAGGTGGTGCATGAATGCAGAGGTCAGAGGTCAACATTGGATATCTTGATTGTTTCCCCAAGAAATAGTCCTTTTTTTGGACCTGGAACTCATTGATTCAGCTGGGTCGTCTAGCCAGTGAACCCCAGGGGTCTTCATAATTCTGGCACTCCAGCAGTGGAGACTGTAGCCCATTGCCATGGTGCCTGGCTTTTGTGTGGGTCCTGGACATCAGAACTCAGGTCTTTACACTTGCGGAACAAGCTCTTCAATCCACTGGCCAATTCCCCCAGCCCTGAAAACCACTATGGAAGTAAGCTGAACCATTTGAACCATAGGCAGGCTTCACAGGACAGGCTCTCTTCCAAGGATCTGTGATGCTCCCTTTGTTTCTTCTCTGTGCTGACCACTGCCTGCCTGGAAATGTTTGGGGCTGAACCTCCACAGAGGAATGGGTGATTCTCTTGGGTGGAAACGAGGGCCACGCCCGTGGAGAGGAGATAGGAGATGAGTCTTTGCTTGTCACCCTTGGCTCGCTTTGTTCATGGGCTTAGATGGCTTTGCCCGTAGGACTTAGATTACAAAGGTATTATCCATGCAACCTATATTGTCAGAGTCTACACACACACACACACACACACACACACACACACACACACACACACACACACACAGAGAGAGAGAGAGAGAGACAGACACACACACACCACACACAAACACACACACACACACACACACACACACACACACACAAACACACACCTTTTTTTGAAACAATGACTGGTTCTCAATGCTTCTTTTCTTTACTATTCCTGAATGAGATACAAGATCTTTTTCAAATAAAATGAGAACAGTGATTATTTTCTGAATGCCAATTCAGGCTAGAGTGACTAACACTCTTTCACCTCTCACCTTCTGGTATACATAGAATCGTTTCCCCAAGTGGCTGCTCCCCGTCAACGGGATGTGAACCTAGCTCTGGCTGCTAGATCCTAATGGGGCTGAGTAATTCTGTGCAATCAGGTCAAAAACTATGTTTGTAAGAATACATTGAAATTATGTAGAATTTTTTTCTAATGAAAAGTAACTGGATAAATATTTTCTATGCACCTCTTCTCAACATGATCTTTTCAAGCTGGGGGTTTTAGCTAGCTTGTTTACACCCAGTACAGTGAACTACTGGTTGAAAGACCAGCATCAGTGTGTGTGTGTGTGTGTGTGTGTGTGTGTGTGTGTGTGTGTGTGTGTGTGTGTCTGGGGCAACCATGGCCTGGGATGCTGGCTTTGGAGTCGGACTGTGTCAGTCTTTAGCTGTGTGACAAGCTACTTAACCTTCTTTTAACTGTAAGTCTGTCGTCTACAAGTGGGCTTGACGATATATCTATCTGTAGGCATATTGTAGAGACATTTTGAATTAAGGAACATAATATTTAGCAAATAGAAAGAGCTTGATTAGTGTTACATAGTATGTGTGTATGTATATATGTGTGTGTGTTTGTTATTATTTAAATCTTTACATACTTAGAATCACAGAGCAGAGTTTCACTATCCTATGCCCCAGCACAGGAGAATGTCCAAGTGTACAAATAGGTATGCTGCATGTTTATCTGGAAAATTCCAGTCTGTACCTACTATATCCCGCAAACTTCATCCATTAGGGCAAAGGTTACATAAATTGGTTACTGACTCTAATTTTCCTCTCTTAACTAGTACAAAAATAGCCTTTACATTAGCCTCTGAAAATAGCTAAGAGTTCAATATTTGAATATATGTCTTAACGCCTCACCATCACAGAATATTAGTTAGGAAAAAAGCAAAAAAGGCAGCGTCCACAGAAATCTCATTAGTTCACATTTCCTCAGTGCTTATGGCAATTTGTAGCAATTCGAACTTGTCCAGGCTGCATTAACTTTTATGTCCGTGTTTTATAGATATAATTTACTAGAAGAATTAATGGTGCAAACGAGATTGTAGGGAACACACTCAATGTTTTAATGACAGCAAATATTTTCATAACAGAAACAGTCTATGTGAAAATAAAGGTTATAATTCACATAGGGTTGTGGTTCAGTGAGGAAAGATCTTAGGAGATGGCTCCTGAAACTGTATCCAGTAAAAAAGAGTGATGGGTAGAAAAGTTCAGTGTTATGTGAGCCCTACCTTTCTTCAGAACTACACCCCATGACTTCTAAGTCAGGGTCACTTAGAGTGACCCATAGGAATGTGTGTTTTCACAAGTTCTTCAGGTAATTCTTACGCTTACTAAAGTTTAGTGATAGTTTCCGTTTCTCCAGTCCTAGGAATCCAGCCTGGAACCTTCTACATGCTAGACAAGTATTCTACTACTGACCTTCACCCCCAGCTCCTATAGCTTAAGAATAGTCACTAACCAGGGTATGGTAATGCATACTTGTAATCCCAGCACTCAGGAGGCTGAGGCAAGAAGACCATGAGTTCAAGACCAGCCTGAGTACCTAGCGAATACCAAGACTGCCAGGGCTACATAATATGATCAAATCTTAAAAACAAAACAAAACAAAACAAAATCAAAAAAAGAGTCAAAAGGAAAAACAGAAGTATTAACCACTGCTTAGAGCTTGATTAAAGTGACTCAGGAATGTTTCAGCAGATAATCAGAATTCCCCTGTGATGACAACTTCAAGTGGCCTCTCCTGTAAAACATGCTGTAAGTAAAACTAGTCCCCTTTTTAATCCTCCCTACCCTCCCTGCTGAACCTGCTCCTGCCTTAACAACTGTTTCCTGGATTGCAACCCCTCAACACTCAGAAATCTTTACAGCCCAAGGTCCTGTCCTGATGGAGACACTGGGACTAAATAATGAGCCGAGTAAGAAGGTAAACTGAGGTTCTCAGAGCTGTGAATATAGAACTATTAAACCTGGCCACTTCTCTGGAAAAAGTTGGTCTAAGGGTCAGGCCAAGAGCCCAATATGGTATCCGAGTTTTCTTTCCATTGCTGTGAATTAAGGAGGGAAGAGGTTTATTTCAGTGTACAGTCTCAGCCTGTCATTGTAGAGAAGTCAAGGCAGAAAGTTCAAACAACCAATCACGTCACATCCATGATCAAAAGCAGAGAGTAATAAATGGCATGCATGCCCACATGCTTGTGCTCAACTGAATTCCCCCATTCACATACAGTGCAGAAACCCCTGCCTAGGGAATAGTGCCACCCATAGTGGCCTAGGTCTTCCTACATAAGTAATTTAAGAAGACAGTCTCTCACAGACATGCCATAGGCCACCCTAATATAGAGGATCCCTCATTAAGACTGTCTTCCCATGTTTCGTCAAGTTGACAATTAAAGCTTAGCATCTCACATAGTAATCAAGGCTCAGGTCTTTAGGCTCATTCTTTACAACTGAGATTAATAACTTAAATACCCTTATGTCTTCACGGTCTTTAGCTTGAGCATCCCTTATGTGAAATACTTAGGACTGCAAGTGTTTCAGCCTTCAGAGTTTTCATGTATGGGGACAGCTATACGAATGTCACCAGTTGAGTAGCTCTAATCTGAAAAAACTCCAAACTCCGAAACACAGCAAAATCTAGAATCTTTTGAGTGTCCCATCAGTGGTCAGACATTTTTAGGTTTTCAAACCTTTCAGATGTGGAGATGTCTGATCAGAGGTGCTCAAGATCAGCTAACCGTATCTGTAATTAGGGAATTTTCTCATCCATTTTCACATGCTCTCTACATGTATGCGCACCCCCATTTCAGCCCACCCCTTGTATGTACACATGTTAAGCCAATCGCTTCCTCAAAAGTAGCTTCTCTGCTCTTACTTCATAATGGCAAGGCCTATGCAGTGAGCGGAAAGCTGACCCAGAAGTTCGCTGATGCTGCTGGCTTCCAGAGATTAAGACCAGAGGTGAGCAAGCTTGCTTGTAACAAATGCACAGACTCTTGGCTATTTGCAACGTTTTAAACTTTAACAAGTGGGCAATGCAATATAAATGACGCTTTAAAATTTTATGCATTGGGTGGGAATCTATATTAATTATAAAACAAAAGGCCAAGTCCTAGAAACAAAGAAGATGATTTTTTTGTTGTTGTTGTCATTCCTGGGTTGCTTTCCTAAGAATCAGCTCCCTAAAGGGGAGGCGTGGGACAGTAAAGTCTCTGCTTGATTGGAAGCTTCCTGGGAGCTGGGATAGTTCTTCCTGCAGCTTGCCAGGACTGATGCATGGATTCTACTCTGTGGCTCTTACCTGTGTGTCTGAGACAACCTCTTCCTGTACGGTCGTTCCCTCAGCTCAAAAGCCGAGTGAAGCCTCACCTGTTCCAAAGATGTCAGGTTAACGAGGCAACCCAAACCACAGGGAGTTTATGAAGTGTCTCTGGTGGGTGACCGCTACTTCTTCGGCATTTTCTCCATATAGTAAGAATGTCTGTAGCAACTGAAGTGTAGCTTAGCCATAGAATTCTTAACACACTCAAGGCCCTAGATTATACCCATAGCTACATATGCATGTGTGTGCACGCATGTGTGCACACACGCACGTGAGTGGACTCTTGCACACATTTCTCTACCTATTAGGTCAAAGTGAGGTGAACAAAATTTAAAGAGGTATACACGCTGGTAAGATGGCTCAATGGATAAACGTGCCCACTGCCAAGCCTGATGCCCTGAGTACTCTATATAGAAACCAGATGCTAGTCGGCAGACAAGGTTCCTGCAAAGTTATCCTCTGACCTCCACTAGTGATGCGACACATATGGGTGGGTACACACACACACACACACACACACAAAATCTTTGAAAGTAGTAAACTTGCCCCTTTATCTTGCTCTAATTTCATTTGCTCAAACTTACCCCACAGAGAGAGAGAGAAACACGCTATTTGTACACGTTCTCTCGCAGGGACTTTTCTAATACTTCTTTGAAGCTGATAGATCAGGAGTGTTGAGCATCTCATCTTCCAATTAAAATGATCTCCCTCCCCAAGTTGCCTTGAATCCAAGGATTCCAGCTTTTTTTTTTTTATTTTTCACTCTCCTTTGAGGTTTTAAGCATTGCTGTTATCTGGAAGATGGGCCATAGTTCGCTCTTTTCTCCTTAACATAAATTACTTTATTGGTTTCTTAGGGATAAAAAAAATTCATTGGTAAGTTTTGGTTTGAACATGAAAATCTAGGGGCTGGGAAGATGGCCCCGTGGGTAAGCAGAACTTGTTCAGAAAGCTTGAGGACCCAAGTTCACATCCCCAGCCTCCACATAATAGCCAAGCATGCTGGAGGAGCGAGTAACCCGGGCATTGACAGCCAGAGACAGATGGATTTCAATAACTACCTGACCAGGTAGCCTGGCTCAAACTTAACTTCCTGTTCTGTGAGTGACCCTCTGGAGAGTAGCCAAGGGAGACATCTGGCATCCTACTCTGACTTCTGCACCTACACACTCATATGCATGCAATGCACATTAACATGCAACACACATACATACACATTTAAAGTGTTTTTCATGATTCCTTTTTATGTTTGAGATTATAATATAATGACATCATGTCTCCTTCCCTTCCTTCAAACTCTCATAAACCTCGCCTTGCTCTCTTTCAAACTCACACCCTCTCTTTTCATTAGTTATTGTTATGGGCATATTTGTGTGTGTGTGTGTGTGTGTGTGTGTGTGTGTGTGTGTGTGTGTGTATTCCTAAATATAATGTGCTAAGTCTTAAAAATGTTTAAAACACAGAGAGAGAGAGAGAGAGAGACTCCTTGTCAGCCTGCTGCTGAGTTTTAATGGGGAGTCTTCCTCCTGATGAGGAGAAAAGGACTGTTCATTGAACAGTCTCTGAGGACCCACGGGAGCCAGTTCACAGTGGGATCCAGGCTGAGGCTTACTATGGTGAATCTGCCAGTAGCTGCTTGCCGCTTTGCACAGGGTGATTCTAATACTTCTCTATGTGATTCCAGCTTGTCCTCAGTACACGGACATCCGGACCCTAAGCTCTTTAACTAAAAAGTGGGCAACATAGAGAATAAATTTGAAATTATCCATCCAAAAAATCTAAACTATTAAAGGAGAGTACTTAGTGTTGTTAAACAGCTTGCTATGCAGGCATGGTGACCTGGGTTCCGTTCCCGGAACTAGCGGTGTTTGTTTGATTGATTGTTTTTAAACTAGGGTTGGTGATACATACTTTTATCATCTTAGCAATGGAGAAGCAGAGACAGGGAGGTCTTGGGACTTGCTGGTCAGCCAAGGAGTTTAAGTAGCAAGTTCTAGACTAGTGAGAGACACTGTCTCAAAAAACAAGGCAATAAAGGTCAACACTATGATTGCCTTCTGACCACCACAGACACTACCCACATATGCACTCCCAGATACAGGAAGACAAACATATACACAAACTGGATAGAGATCTGCTTTATTTTCCAGACCATTGAGACCAAGATCTCTTTAGGATCACATGCCTGTGGTGTTCTACCGGACCTACATATCCAGTTCACCATTCCTCCTCCATATCGTCTTTACTGCCAACTCTTGACCTTAGCGAAGATCCATGCACAGCAAACCCAGGCCCAGAATCTTTTCCTCGGAGAAGTCACTGGAATCTTCTATCTCCTTAAGTTTCCCTTTCAGGAAGTTTCTATTTTTCTCCCTGGCCGAGCAAGCAGGAGTCTGGATCCTCTAACGTGGGTACTTTCAGGTCAGAGCACTTTCTCTCTTGCTCTTTCCAATGTTTAACCATGTTTACACAGGCAACTCTGAAGGCAGCGTGGATGGTTCTGAAACACACTCCGCCCACTGCACAGTCAGAACCTGTGGCCGTGGCTTGGGCAGGGCACACCCTGAGTGCTCTGAGTCTGACAGTCAAGAACTGGGCAGCGAGCTGGAAAACCAAGCTTCCATTCATCTAAGAAAACTCCCACGTGGCCCGCCGCCCCTGACAGCCTATAGTTTTCCAGCTGCGTTTTAACTTAACACCTTCTGAGTCGCTAGCTTCCAAGGGAATGTATTTATACGCTTTTGAATCTGACTTTTGGATTTAAAAGAATAAATGGAGCCCATGGGACTGTGTTGGACACATACTTATAAATCTGTGAAGGCTTAGCCTACAGAAGCTACAGGAAATACTATGATATTTTGGAAAAGGTCAAGTTTCATAGATTCTGTGAGGCACTCAGCAGGTTGTAATTATTTCTTTTATTTAAAAGCCCTCCAGATATTATATTTTTTTCCAGAGGGTCTGCAATTGAGGGTAATCCACATTTTTTTCATACTGTACATTCTTTTTGGCTGAGTGCTGGCAATACACAGGAAATCAAGTGGCTTCGGAGGACCCAGCAGAGCCAGGGCGTGAAGTCACTGGAGCAGAATGGGAAGTCTCCAGGTCTGCAGGTTTTTGATCACCTCTGCCTGGCTTTATTTTCACAAGGAGGGGAAAAAGTGAAGCAGGTGAACGAACACACTGAGGGGCTGTGTTTTAACAGAAACCAAATGTCACCATGTTCGCAGGCGGGGCTCGGCCGCTGGAACTCAAGACGTTTAGACTCAGGACAAGACAGATGTGCTGAGGCGGCCAGGAAAGTGGGAAAGAGTTGCCTGTGTCTCCATTCAAGTTCCTGGTGCTGCACTGGCCCCAGCTTTTGCTGGCCTGGCACAGGGTGAGGGCAGAGCTGCCTATGCCAAGGCCAAAGAAAGCAGCAGGCTCCCTTGTTCCCAGACTCTGAGCTGTCTCTTAGGAAAAATCTGTGATGACTCTTTGAAGACTCTTGCCTCAGAGGGAGCGAGGAAGGGAGGGAGGGAGGGATGGAAGGAGGGACAGAGAGAAAAGAGGGGGAGGGAGGAGGGAGGGAGGGAGGAGAGAGAGAGAGAGAGAGAGAGAGAGAGAGAGAGAGAGAGAGAAAAGAAGAACACCAGAATTTAGACTTTTAGTTTCAGCAACTCAAACCAAAAAGAAAGGACCCTATCCTATACCCTGAAGCAAACATCTGCCCAGCCTGGCCTCCTTTTCCTAGGCCAGCACAGGTCCTGGGAGGGACCACGTCTACAGGTATAGAACTCAGAAGACCCTCACAGGTTCTTGAACCTTCCCTTCCCATCACCTCTGTGAGTGAAGAAGATACTGGGTTTGGAAACACCCCTTGGTTACAAATCTCATCACTGCTTCTGGTTCTTTGGAGCTGTCTTGGACTGAGTAGGGTTAATGTTGAGCTAAAGAGGAAAGGAGTTAAGCCAGCATGAACGAAGCACTCCTAGGAAGAGTCACAAGATGGCCTTTCACGAAGAGCTGTCCGCTGAAATGCAAGCCAGCTAGTGAAGTCACTCCGAGCACAGGGCGCGGTGGCTGGGCATTGGCCAGACTCTGGGAATGGTGGCCTGCACCCATCTCACCCTCCAGTATTTCCATCGAATCAGCTCTGGGTGACGTGAGGTGGGGAAGTTGTCCTGTTCCCAGGAGGTTTCCTGGGACTGAATTTATTTCTCCTCTGGCTCCCAACTCGGAGAACATAGCAGGAAGAACAGAGGAGAGACAGTGTTAGCCTCAGGCAGGATTAGCCTGGAGGCCTCCGAGCTACCAGTTAGGAACAGTGGCCATGAGCTCCACAAGCAGGGTGAACCATGGCAAGTCATGGCGCCGGTGGGTGGCTCTGTATGGTTCCTCAGCCTCACGGAGGTCTTGTGGTTCAGGCAGATGCCATCATAGTTGTCTCCAGTTTACTTGTGAGCACCCTGGTTTGAGGGAAGTTAATTAACAGGCACACCGCAGGTAAGAAGGAGAGTGGAGACTCAAATTCAATGATTTCACTTCCTGATTCAGAACCGTTGGATCTATCAGACAATAACTTCCTGAGCCTAATTAAAGGAGCTATGCAGATATGGGTCCCGAATCTCCAGGAACAGACAGTCCACAGCAAACCCAGAGGTGCTGGGCACGTCACCTGTATCAAATGGAACTGTTAGGCTGTAGGTACAGCTCAGTTAATAGAGGTCTCATCTAACATAAACAAAGCCCTGGGTTCCATCCCCCTGCATCACAGAAATCAGATATAATGGTTCATCCTTGTAATCCCAGCACTGTTGGGAAGTGGAGGTAGGGGAATCAGAAGTTCAAGGTCATCCCCAGCTACATTGCAAGCCTGGGGCCAGCTTGGCGATGTAAGATCCTGTCTCTACAGTAAAAACAGCTGCTTCGTCGCCTGTACGTGCACAGCTGTCACATCCAAAGGAGAACACATTCTCCTTCGGCAAGCAAATTCTATCTGTTGCTGGTCCCTCTCCACCTTTTAGCAGGTTCTGTGAGAGATTCCCCCTTCTGACTCTGAGGCAACCACCCTACGTACTGCAGCCTTAACCATGCCCCACCTTAAAAAACAAAAGAGCCCCACCTTTTCTCAGACTCAGTGCCCTCTGATTTCTCTCTCCTCCTTATCTTCCAGATTTAGTATGTCTCCTCCCTTGAATCTGGAATTTCCAATGTAAACCAATCAAGCAGGCTTGGCTTCTCCATTCCTCTCTATTCCCACAATCCTCCACTCTGATTGAAATGCTAAAGCACAGGATGAAGTTGAACTAATGCCATATTTGTCCTAATGGGTAGGACACAGAGAGAAGCTACTTGTGGGTGGATAACAGAGGGACAGGTCCTCCCACCTTCAAAACGAAGTAGTAATGCAGAACTTGTTCCCAGCAAACACTCACACTAAATTTGAGAGTGGGCTTGAACCGCGCTGTGGGGACATATGGAGGCAGATTGGCTTACCGTACCTTTGCTATACATTTGTCCTGCTCAACCAGTCTGACCTGCTGACGAACTAGCCTTTGAGATCACTAGTGCCTATAGCGAAGCTATAATGGAATTGACTTTATCTCCCACTTCAAGTATAAAGATTGCTTTCTTAGTCCAGCCTAAGATTTTCTCTGCATTGCAAAAATGATCTTTGTGTAGTAGGGAGAGCTGCGGCAGCGCTGGCCCATGCCAAGCTGCTCCTCTTCCCCGAGGGAGTTACGTTCAGTTTCATGTTTGCCCGAGTCACAAGAAACCAGGCCACCGCCACCCATTCTGTGTTTCTGAACACCCATGTTCATTGCAGCAGGCTGCCCTAGAAGCAACCTGAGTGTCTGTCAATGATGAATGGACAAAGGCGTGTCAGGCATGTACACAGAGAAGTGCAGTGTTATCCCTCCTGTTATACCACAGGGAATCCTGACACTTGCCACCATGCGGATGAACCTGGGAGACATCGCCTTAAATGAGATGAGGGACACAGAAGAACAGCTAGCGTGTGACCTTATGTATATTTGGAACTTAAAAGTTCGTAGAAGCAGAGACAAGCATGGTGTTCTCTGTGGGTTCAGGGTCTCCACAGCAAGGCAGGACTGCTATAGGGGATTATGGATTACCTGTGAGTTCTGTTATTCTTAAGTTCCCCGTGTCATAGGAAGTTTCTGGCCTGGTTAAGAAACTAACTAGGTTGCTGCTTACTTAAACGTTTGCTCCCCACTTGTCAGACTTGCTGGTGGCCAAATGATGCCTATGGCGGGCCGGTGGGGACATTTGGAAAGGATTTTGAGATTGTCCCAGGCTGTCCATCCTAAACCACCCATCCTCCTGTCCAAGAAAGAAGCCTAAGGCTCGTGGTTTTCTTTTCTGTTTCTTAATGGCTGGATGCCACATAGGAAACGTAGGAAAGGAGGGTGAGCAGGAGGTGCGGCCTAGATTTTCCTTCATGCTGCTTTCTCCCCGGGTTCACTGTCTTTCTGTCAAGTAGGTTCTGCAAGGAAGCAGAGTCAGATTGGCAGGACTGGATCAACTCGTTGCATCTGGTCACAAAAGCACTCTATCTCTGGCATAGATGCTCTTTTGAGAGTAGGACAGCTACGGGGCTGGGAGATGTTCGTCAGTAAAGTGTTTGCCAGGCAAACATGGGGAGTGGAGTTTGGATCTCCAGACCTCACAAGAAAATCAGGGAGTGGTGGCATGAATCTCAGTCCTAGCACTGAGGAGGCAGAGGCAGAAGGACCTCTGGAGCTCACTCTCTGGTCAGTGCCGGGCCAAATCATTAGTTTCAGGTTGAGAGAATCTCGAAACATAAAAAGGGGAAGGCGGACAGAGGAAAACACTCAGCAGCGTCATGGTCTAGCCTCCACATGTGTGTACACACAGGCTTGTGCACCCCCACACCCAGTCCCACACACAGGTACACACCACCAGCATCAGTCCCAAACAGTAGTTGAAATGTTGTGTAAGTACACAGTCGAGAGAAGTGCATCCCCTGACCTTGCACAGAGACTTAGAAATGCCATTTTCTTTGTCACCTGACAAACCTAAGGCACAGGCATCACCATATACCCCTGCCATTGCTTCCTGGTAATTAACACTGAGGCCGAGAGGAGACCTCTTCCCATTGGCCCACCACATGTATACCTGGAATCTGTGGCCTATTTACTCCTGCCTGCTCACAGACAACAGTCTTCACAGACAATTAACTTTCCACACGGCTTGACCACCATTGTTGCTGCCACCATTAGCAATGTCCTAGGCTCAGGTTCACATGTAGGACAGTGAATGGCTTGGCCAGAGACCGAATGTCTGCAAATGAACTAGGGCTCTTGCCATTTAAAAGGAACAGGCAGTGTTCACAGACTGGGCGCTGCCGCGCTCTCTCTCTCTCTCTCTCTCTCTCTTCTCTCTCTCTCTCTCTCTCCTCACTCTCTCTCTCTCTCTTCTCTCCTCTCTCTCCTCTCTCTCTCTCTCCTCTCTCTCTCCTCTCTCTCCTCCTCCTCACCTTCAAGCTGTAGCACTTTTATTCAGCTGGGTTTTGTTTTCTTTTGTTTTGTTTGTGTGAGGTGGTAATTTTTCTCTCCTGAACTGGGGTGCAGTGGGGAAACCGGAGGGTACCCCACACACTGGGTTTAGAGAATCCTTTGGGACTGAAAGTATTGAGCCGGGAATGAGAAAAAATGCAGAGGCCTTTGTTGCACTGACTGATAGTACCTTGAAAAAAATTAAAGCCAGCAAAAGGGGACTGCTAATCTCAGGTATCTCTTTCAGTTTCCCTTGCTTTCTTTCTCTCTGGTCCAATAAAAAGAGAGAGGAGTCAGGTGAGGTGAGGAGACGCTGTCGTCTGGGAGACGGACAGATTTCTATCTCCCCACTATGTGTTCTATCAGCACTTAAGATCGGGGGGTGGCGGGTAGGGGGGACGGTTGTAGAGAGGAAGGAAGATTAACATGGAGAAGAGAATGTAAGAGTGACGGATTAAAAGGGAAACACTTTCCGTAGTTCCAGGGAGGGCTCAGAAGCAAGGAGGGGCAGAGAAACAATCCGGATGGCACGCATGCTCTGCGCAGAGCGGGACAGGTTTTCTCAAGGTCAGTGTTCTTGTTGGACCTAAATAAAACTGGGACTTGAGAGAAGTTAACTTTCCCCCTGTTTGAACTGGCTGGTAGTAAATCTTCCGCGAAGTGTGCTTAAATCATCAAGCCTTTTCTGTAGCAAACACAAAAGCAAGAAACACATCCCCTTCTTCTCCGTCACTTCCTGGGCCTTTATCTCATACCTCCTGCTCCTTTAGACTCTCACTGCGGGAACCAACCAGAGTTCCCCTCTTCCCTCCTCCTCCCCCCTCCCTGGTCCCTGGCTAGATCCAGCCCAAGGGCCCCCACTCAGTTCGCAGTGCTTCTATGGCAACCAGAAGGTGCTTGGGTGTCCAAGAGCCTGAGAACTAGACGGCCCTGGCCTTGTCACAGGCACAGGGACTCCCAAGCCAGATCCAGCTGTTCTCAGTGCCTCAAACTGTGCTTCCCAACCCCCGAGTGGTGTCCCAGGGCTTCCCTAAGGCCTAACAGTGTGTGGCAACACTGTGGGGTAAGCATGGTCAACTCCCTGTGTCCTTCCTCCTCAGCAGCCATGCCCTGTGGCAGAGTGGACATGGAACCCCACAACCCTACAGACTTCCATGCTGCCTACAGAATCCTGGAGTGGCTTTACAAGGGCAGGCTACCCAGTAGACCCAGGCTGGGGCCCTGTCTGATAGGTGCTGAGTTATGTCCCCAAATAGATATGCAAGCATTCTGATCCCCGATACCTCAGGATATGACTGTATTTAGAACAAGGCCACTAAGCACAGAATAGTTATGTAAAAACGAGGCCAGACCATGGTAGAGTGGTCCCTTGTCACTGTAGAAAGAGGGAACTCTCAAGACAGACATGCATGTCAGAAGAATGTAACACCGAGTTTAGAGTTTAGAGTCCAGCTTCCACTACTCAAGAAGTTGGAAAACCTAGAGAACAGACCCCTCCCGACTGCCTCCCAAGAGAGTTTGGCCCTACTATGACTCCACTTGGACTCGGGTTTGTGGCCTAGATATGTGCAGAGGAAATACATTTTTGTCCTTGGATGCCTGGCCTGGGGTACATTATTACAGCAGCCTAGGAAATGGGGTACCTTTAAGGACCCACTAAACTATTTGATTTCAAATCAGAAGGAAATGTGATTCTTAGAATGAAATTCGGCCCCTGTTATATTTGAATAGACATTCAATCATAAATGACGTGCGTGTGTGTGTGTGTGTGTGTGTGTGTGTGTGTGTGTGTGTGTGTCTGTGTGTTCATGTGTGTGTATGTGTGAATACCAGAAACCAACCCTCAGCTCTCATCCCTCAAACACTGTCAGCTTTGTTTTCTGAGAGACGGGGTCTCTCACTGGCCTGGAGTTCACAAAGCAGGGTAGGCTTGCCGGTCAGTGAACCCCAGGAAATCCCGCTGTCTTCAACTCCCTAGTCCTGGAACTCCCAGCATGCACCACAATGGCCAGCTTTGTTCCATGAGTTCTAGAGACTGCAGTCGGGTCCTTTTGCTTGTACAACAAGCATTTTGCTGGCTGAGCCATCTCCACAGTCTCTACAAATGCACTCAGAGATTGTGTTATGAAGACTTGAGGATGCAGAAATACCCCCCTAGTCTGCCTCCCCCCAATCCACGATGCATCCCTGAAGCACTGAATTAATTTAGAAAAGATGGAAGGTCTTGGCACCTGTGGTTAAGAAGGGAGTCAGCCCGGGCTTCTAAAGAGTAGTAAAGAGACCATCCTCTAGCGTGGCTGATCCTCATCTTTCCTATTGAAGAGTTGTTTTGCATTTGGTTTCTGTAAAGGGAGCAGACCCAGAATGTCTCCATGTGAACCTCACAAATGCTCTAATCACTTTTTTTTTATATTTTAAAAATGATTTTGTTGAGAGAGTGGTGGCAAGTATCACAGAGTATGTGTAGGGGTCTAAGGACAGCTTGCAGGAATGTTTTCTCCTTCCTCCCTGGGGGTCCAGGGGATTGAACTCAGGTCATCGTATTTAGCCGCAAGTGCCTTTACCTGCTGAGCCATCTCACGAGCCCTGACGCTCTGATCTTGCTGAAGTGTGGGATCCATCATGGCCTCTGTTTCTCCCTCAAGGAACCGCCTGCTTCCCTGAAATGAAAAGGGAGAACTTGAAACTAGGTCTGTGTTCCCTCACCCAGCTCCCAGTAGGACTTTCTTCTCAGCCATCAACCCCACTTCACTTTCCAGGACTGTATGACTTATTTACGACCCAATCCTGTGGAAATAATATGCGCTCCACTTGCACTTGTAACCATTATACTATTACTCAGTGAAAACCCGTCAAAACGGACCTGCTACGATCCTCACAGAAGAGAGCACTAATTAGGACTTGACCTTGTGTTGGGCTAAATCAGCTAGCCCAAGCCCCAGGAGCCCCTTGCCCTGTCTAGTAGACAGAACAAGCTGACAAGCCAAACTAAACAGGAGGTCACGGTCAAATTCGCCAATGACTAAATCACTATCACGAATTAGACCCAGTGGAGGGCTTGTTACACTTCCACACTTCCTGAATCAGTAGGTGGAGGAGGGGCATTCCCACCCGTGTTGGGCCAGGGGCTGTCCCTTGAGGATCTTGCTCTGGGTCTTGTCTCTGAATTGGTCTTTACTGGTGTTGGAAAGACAACCCCGTCCTGAAGTTTTTAACAGATGGCAAACAGAGGAGGGACCCCAGAAGTTACAGAGCCAGAGAAGATACCATCGCCATCTCCGAAGGCCTCTTCAGTCTGTTTACAAGAACATTCAAGAGTAAGGACAACAGGGTTGACAGGGGTGTCCAAGTTTTGTGTCGCTCACCAAACACATTCTGAGTGTGACGCAAAGCTCTGGGGTAATGACCCAGCAAGAGTTTAGGTTTCAAAGTGCACTGACACGGGACACTTTGGAAAAACCGCAGGAGTGGGGTCCAAAATGACCCCAAAGGAGGAGGAGGAGGAGCAACTGATAAAGGCGTTTCAAGATTTCTGCCACACACCTTGACTCCTCACTCCTCACGTGATCGCCTGCCCTGGGCAAGGGGGAAGAATGTTGAGATGCTTCACCCAGGAGTGCTGATCAGGGATGAAAATGGAACCTCAAATCACTATGTCACATCCTTATGACCTGAACAGCACCTCCCCCAGACTCAGACCCTCATGGGATCTGCCCCAGCCATAGCTGAGTTCTTAGATAAAGAACAAGCAAGGTAATAAATGGGGCGGGGGGAGCTGTGTTCTTTCGGGGAATGTATGGATAGTTATGACCTCCCATGTTTAGAACTGAGAATGAAGGGTGAACTTGGGCTTGATTGCTAAGTCACACTGTGTCTCTCTAATGGTGGGTAATTCGTCCTGAGTGAAACTCGGCTATTTTCCAGGACTTTATCCCCAGAACACTGCTGCTTAAACCCATTAGGTCACCATGATTGTGTTTTCTACCAAGACCACACTGTGACATTTTAGCCACCCAAGCCAAGCTCATCTCTTCTGTGTTTTCTTCTACCACACTGGGCTATGCATTGTGCTCAATAAGACAAACATCTTGGCCCCAAAGCTCCGTTTATCATGTCTCTTCTGGATGTGACTGTGACTCTAATCACTAAGTATTTTTGTTGCCTGGCTTTTGCTCCTCTTTCTCTCCCCTCACCTTAAAATGCTTAGCGTCCTTCTGAAGATGGCAGGTTCTCCGTGGTGCCCCTGGTTTTGTTTTAATTAAGTAGCATTCATTTCCATCCCCTAAGTAGCAAATTGGGTGAGGGGAGTGGGCACCAGTTTCCCGTGCTTTCCCAGGGCACAGATTAGAATGATGCCTGCTACAGATGTAATAATACCTGCTGGTCCTGCTCTTTTTAAAAGAGCTGCAAAAATAGTGTTTGACAATATTATATAAAATCAACCTTTTACAAAGTGAGCTATGTTTAGTTAGGGGTCAGAGGACGCTTTGTTCAGAATGTCTTGTCACAGATGTCTTTTATCACAAGCAACAAATCTTTCTGTGTTGGTGAACATCTCTGAGGCAGATGCCCTGTGACCCAGGGCGGAGGTTTAGCCTTTGTTCTGTGATATATTTGCCTTCTCTCCAGTTGCAGGCCCAGTGACTCAGCATCTTTCCTGCCTCTGAAGAGATGTGAGGGGCTGTTGTTTTTCTCTCTGATGCTTTCCACCCCAGAGCTCTGCTTTTGTAAACTGCCTTAGCCTTGCATGGATAAGGTGCCCACCTTAAATAACACCATTAAATAACTCCCTTTTATACCCAACTGTGCTACCTGTGGTTTTCTGTATGTTGGGTCTGTGTGTTCACAGCAGAGGCTATAAAACAATAATGATGGAGTGGAAACAACAAACATCTGACTGATGTGTTGGAAAATGCAAGGATCCATCTTAGTTCACCATTGGCAGATGTGTCACAGAGGTCTCCAATCTCATCTGTCACTTCAAAGAGACCACACAATTACAAGGACATTATAGACAGTACTGAATGGAAGAGTGGACTGAGCCCATCAGCAGTGTGTTAGTAAGGCATGGGAATATTTCTCAGATATGAAAATCGATTTTTCCTTGAAGTGTTTGAAGATGGAGATGGTGGTGCTCAGTGCACGGTGCAGTTGGGATCCAGTGAACCCCAGCAGTAGAAATGTCCCATCTATGCATCTCCTGTGACTGAAATCCATGTCTCTGCACTGTTCAGAGAAGTGCAAGCAACCTCCGACTCCCTAAGCTGCAAACACTCCAGAATGTTCCTGGGCTTGCTTAAGAAAAGAGAGCTCTCCAGCCGTTTCTTTAGGGCAATTCCAGATGTGGTCATTGGCCAGTGTTTAGGGAAGTAATTCTCAGCCTTTATCAGAGATCAGAATCACCAAAAGAACTAGTTCAAACACGAACTGATGAACCCCAACCCTAGGTCTCTGATTCACTGGGACTGACCAGGGACCCAAGTTTGAGCTTCTAGAAAGTTCCCCAGGTAGCACTGAGGCTGCTGGTTTGATGTTCACTCTTGGAGAAGCTTCGTTTAGGTGCCATGGTGACCACACTATAGCTGGGAGTCAAAGTGAAAACCCAAGCTAAGCACCAGAGTGGTTCATCTCAGGGATGTGTACTGAAGGATCAACAAACCAACCTGCTCGGTCTCCATCCCATGCTCTTTCCTCTCCTTATCATCTACTTCTCCTTTTCTTCCTCCCCCAACCCCCATCCCTCATTCTCATGTACCTGTAGGTAACTGAATACATACAAGTTAGGGTGGTCAGCTTCCTGAGATCAATGGATCAGGCCTCAAAAATCCCTAGAGAGATGTAGTTCATTTGTGTTTCTGGAGCCCTCCTTCTGTCTGCCTTCATGGCCAGATGTGATTCACACACACTCACACACCCTTGGTGTTTTTTTTTCTTTTATGTATTTGTAAATGTAGGCAGAATCCAGCTGAATTTCTATTCTAGAAGGTTCTGTAAGGTGCCTGCTTATCTCTGCTTTCAGGTGGTCTTCTCTTTTTCCCCCTCATTACGACTCATTCTTTGGGGCTACCCTCTGTAAATCCCCAACGCTGGCAACATGACTGTTTGCATCTTAGTTAAAATCTAAAGAGCTCTGAGATGTGTTATTTTTCTTCAAATCTCACAGTAGGACTACTCACTCTACCATGTTTTAGTGGCTACATAGGTGCCCTACTTGCCAAGGGGACTCACCCATGTACTAGCCTTTTCCAGAGTAGCTAGGATTAGCTTTTGTTCCTTCACTTTCCTCTCTGTCTCTCAATGCAGTCCCCTGTTTATGGTTGTCATCATTGGAAGTCTTGGAAATGCAAAGAAATAACCCCAAGAAAGCAAGGTGGGGGAGACCAAGAGGACTTTGACTACTAGTACATCTCCTTATTTAGCTCCATTTCCAAGTTTAGGGAGCTCATAAGAAACATAATTGAGTCTACTGCTTATAAAAGTCCTGAGCCACAATTCCTCCAGAGGAACAGGCTAATACCATCTAGGCAATAAAGGGGCCAGCAGAGGAGCAGGTGTGAGCTTATTTGCCACACAGTCCCCAGGGTCTCGTGTTTATGAGACTGTCCCTTTAGACAAAGGAAATTTCAGAGAGAGAGAGAGAGAGAGAGAGAGAGAGAGAGAGAGAGAATATGCAGAAATGTATGCTCAGATAAACAGTGTGAGCTCGCTCTCTCAGTCTTCTTCTGAAAGTTAAACCCAGCTGACTAAATGAGGTTAAGGCAGTGTGTGTGGTGTGATGTGATTATGTGATGTGTGTGTCTGTAGGATGTGTGTATGTAGTATGTGGAGTGTGTAAGTATGTGTGAAAGAGAGGTATATATGCGTGCATATGGTATGTGTGTAGTGTGTGGGCATGGTATATGGATGGGGTGTGTGTGTTATATGCATGCACACGCATGTTTTTGTTTTCTTGATTTTCCTAAGGAGGACAACTTGAACATTAAAAATCTACTAAGCTTCCTGAACCAAGCTAGTAGGTTCTCTAGTGAGCAGAAGACCCAGGAGGCTGGCCACTTGCTGAGAATTGCCACAGGGGGAATAATCTTGGCCTTCCACACTGGTCCATCACTCTGCCATCTCTTAGGAACTTGGAAGGTTCTGGTTCTGGCTCATCCCTCACCTACCCTCTTCCTTGCCAGCTTATATAAACCAACATCTTAAAGCTTACATCCTTTTCCTGTTGGACTCTGTCTTTTTTGATATTTGCTGCATTTTAAAACTTTGCTGTAGGCTGGGAGTGGTAGATCATACTAACAATCCCAGCACTTAGGAAACAGAATAGCCCAGGCCACATAGTGAGTAGCAAGGACCCATCTGGGACAGTGTGTATAAGACCCGTCTCCAAAAGAGCCAAAATTAAGTTTATGGGTATATACACAGGAACTATATTATCTGAAAGAAATGTCTGAAAGTCACACTTCTACTAAATATTAAGATTTCTATGTAGAGAATGTTGCTAGAGATTTTCTCTATTTCATGGTCTGGTTGGTTAGATCTAGATCACACAACCAAACAGGAGACATATGCTGGATGCTCTCTCAGATTCTGGGGAAGCAAAGCCTTTACCTGCTCAGAGTTTTTAATCTGGTGTGGAAGGCTCCTACCTAGTGCAATCACTTAGAGAGACCGCCCTTTTTCCCTGGGTTGTGGCCTCCTCTGCAGACACTTGGCTGAAAAAGAACCCAGACAGCAACTTTAGGCTTATGCAATTTAAATTGTCTTGTGAAATTCAAACTCATGGTTTGTAATAATGGTGTTGGTGACTCCCAAGACCAAATGACAAGCTGGATACCACCAGCTACAGTCATTTGGTGGTGGTTGCTGGGAGTGCTGAGTGCTGGAGAAATCTGAGGTTGAGTCTTGGTTCAATGGAAAAGAGTACCACAGCTGATAAAGTGATTTCTGCCCTAAGCAGAGGGTGAGTGTGCTTGCTCTACTTGCCCCATTCCAATCCTCAGAAAGAAACCAACTTCCTTAGGAAAAAAGACAGAAAAACAAAAAGATAGTTAGAAGGAGCTCGCTCAGTAGAGTGCTTGCCTAGCATACAGGAAGCCCTGGGTTTGACCCTCTGCACCAGAGAGGGGGAGGGCGATGCCACACTCTGTTAATCCCAGCTCTGGAAGTGCAGTCAGAAGGATCTGAAGTTCAAGTTTTTCTTCAGCTACCTAGGGAGTTGAGGTCAGTCTGGGATACAAAACAAAAGATCCTTTTATTCACCTGAAGTTAGAGTTTGCTCTCAACCCCATTGGTCATTTCTGGGCAGGTGATTCTTCAGTTAACCCGGAACCCTGGCTCCCTTTCTTCTGCGGTCTTCCCTTAGCGTAGTTCCTCTGACGGTGTCTGAGAGGCCTCTCCCACCAGGAACACTCAATATGCTCAGCTCAAACCATCCTTTCTGGGAAAGGAAGCATCCAGCAAAGTTGTTGCTCATTCTGAGAACATCTGTTGAAGGAGAAGATCTAGAGGATAGAATGAACGCCTACAGTTGAAACTGGAGCCTTGTCAACTGTGCAAGTGTCCATATTCTCCGTCAGCAGCCCTGGGTTTCTCCGCTTGCTGGAGCCTCAATATGTCTCACATTTTTAGCAATAAAGATCTGGGCATGGCTGCAATGCATACCTGTAATGCAATTCACCAAAGGGCACAGGAACATGAACTCAATGCTTGCCCGGGCTATAGTGATTTCAAGACCAGCCTGGACAACTTAAGATTTTTATGGTGACAGGAAAACCTTCTAAGCTCATCATCTAGAAAGTAACATACAGAGATTATATAGAATACTGCTAAAGAGAAACATAAGTGAGTGCGCGCACATATATAAATTGAAGACATTTGAAGCATCCGAAGCAGCCTAGAACTTGAATTTAAAAGTTTGTCTTGCAAGAGACAAGAGAGAGGTGACGTAGGAAAAAATAAAAGAGACTTCTGGGTTTTGTTATGCATACTATGATATACTATGTATAGCTTTTTCATTATTGACAGCTAGCATGTATTGCAATTAATAGTTTAAGGATAGAATAGTTTGCATAAATTAGAAGATAACCACAAAATAGCTCAGTCTTTAAAAGGTTAAAATCACTGGGCCATATTAAAATTTTCAGAGGCAAATGGCATTTTAAAATTTTATTTCATGTGCATGTTTGACTACATGTATGTAAGTATACTGCATACATATGCAGTACTCAAGGAAACCAGAAGAGGGTGTTGGATCTCCTCAACCTGGAATTAGAGGTCATGGTGATCCACCACATGAGTGCTGAGAACTGAACCCTGGTTCTCTGGAAGAGCAACAAGTGCTCTTAAACACTGAGTCATCCCCCTAGACCCGAGAACAACACTTCTTACAGCCAGAGGTTCCAGCTGCTAACAGGCATCTCCGTGAATCCTGCATGTACTCAAAACACTCATAGGAAGACCATCTAGTACCTTCCACTTGAGGCCCATTCCATGTCAACTCATGAAACTAGGGCCTATGAAAAGTACTTCTTTCTGATCTTATTTATTCTAATGAGGTAGGAAATACATAAAAACATAATATATTTTATCTACTTACATATGATATATTACATAATTATATACCTATATACACATATCATATGCACATCTAATAAATTATATGTATAATATGACATGTAAATATATAATTTATATGCTAGGTATAAGCATAATATATAATAAACATAAAGGTCACACAGTAGCCACTCTCAGTGTTAACTTGTACTGATATTTCTTGATGCCACAAGTAGTGAGGAAATCTAGTCATTTTTATTTAAATGTTGAAACTAAATCTAGTGTTAGCCTCTGGCCTTAAGAAGATGGAGGATAAGATGTTAGAAAATCCTATCTCTGGGCCCACACGATGGCTCAGTGGGGAAGGGTGCTTGCTGACAAGCCTAGTGACCTGGGTTCAATCCCTGGGACTCACATGGTGGGAGGAGAGAGCTAATTCCTCTTAGGTTGTCCCCTGACTTCCAGGTGTGCACAGCAGCACGTATGCACATATACCTTCACAGATACCTCCACTCATGCACACATACACACACACAGACACACAAGCAGCACATACCCATAATTAAAGTAATAGAATAAATATTAAAGCAAGTAAAGATGCCTTTGTTTACTCTTTGGCACTCGGTACTGGCAGGCTCACTGGCCAGACTGCCACTGTCGAATTTAACCATGAAGAAGGTAGAGTTTCAGTATCTCAACGAGTTTGCTCACCTTGACTGTAGGGAGTGACCATTGGACTCCCCGCCCCTGGACTCCTGACTCCAGCTTCTTTGGTTAAAAATTCATCCCCAGCAGACACCACCAAAATGTATAAAGATGGAGGATAAGTCCTTTATTGTTACCACTGCTCCTCCTCAGTAGCAACGACGGGTGCTCCCATGATTGATGTGTTGTGATGGGACAGAAGAATCTAGTGATCTAGTGTACAGGGTGGAAAAGTCTTGAGAGGGAGCCCAAAGGGAGGATCCACACCTCACACCAGAAGTGGAAGGTAGAGTCAGAACCTGCTTCCTTCCTTTCTATTGGCTTCCAGTTCCTGCCCTGGTGAATGACATTAACCTAGAGGGAAAGCCGAGAGCCAAGAGGGCTCTCTGCAACCCACCCAGGGGGCTAGCAAAGTACTGGCTCTGGTTACATGTCACTCAATGGGAGACCTTAGGGAACAACCTTCTCACTCTGTGAAGTGGTTTGAAACCCACTCCTCTGTTACAGACTTGCGGTGTGATTGCACATCATGGTCAGTCTATACGTTTCTTGAGGGCGGGGTCTGTTCCGGCCTCCTCTTCAGGGAGTGAACAATGAATAGTGCTTCACATATGGTGATGCCAATGAATGAATTACAAGAGTTACTGCAGATTTTTAATGTTCTCTTAGCAAATTATAGTTATAAATACATCGTGTGTCTATATTTTAGCAGTGGTATTTTAAAGTGTGGAGATGAACCAACATCCTGTGTTTCTGTGTACTGTTGGGATATAACGCTCTGTTCAAATGAATAGATCCTTTAACAAGAACAATCTAGACCTTAAAAAGAGCCAGAGCAGTAAAAGTCCTACTGTGTGTTGCCTGGTCCAAAGTGGGTGGGCACCTTGCCAATCCTTAACTCATGTTAACGAATGAAACAGTGTATCTGTCTCTGGAATACAGATTCTGGTTTTAAAAGTTAAAAAAAAAAAAGAAAGAAAGAAAAAGGAAGAAAAGAAAAGGAAAAAAGAAGAAGAAGCATCTTTCTATCCTGCAATGTTCTCCATTAAAAAAAAAATCACCCAGATGGGACATAGAAATGAGGTCTGGGTTCCAATAACAAGCAAGAGAAAATGGAAAAATTCCTTTGGCGTTTGCTCTTTTGATACAGAGGAAAAACACTGGCTGGGTGCTCAGCTAACCTTGGCTCCCCCCATCTCCAAGTGAAGTGGGAGAAGTAGGACTGTGCATGGGCTGTCCTTTCTAGGTGGAGAAAGTGTAGAGAGGGGGTAAGCCCAGGTCTAAGCATGCAGGCCTGTGGGACAGACGCCCTCCCGGGGCACACCCACCTTGAATGTCACCAGTGACCTGTGCCTCTCCTAGAGTTTCACTTGGCAGGCAGGGGCCCCATTGAGACTATCTCCCCGGGGATCTCATGGGATCAGAGATGCAGCTTCTTTTTCTTACAGGTAGGATCAGAGTAACAGCAGGTTCATGTGAGGACGGGCATAGATTGTCTTCGCTCTCGGGCCACTGAAAAGGAAGAGAAAGTCACCAACAGTCTGTCCCAGCCCCTTCTCAGTACTCACTGGTTCCCCGTGGCTTTACTTTTATGTTTTTCTCCCCAGTGAGGTCCTGGACACCTGGATCTGTTACTGTCTACATCCTCTACCTGGTTTGTTTTGTGCCTGAAGTTTTCTAGTTGACAGTTGAGAAGGTTGGGTTCAGGCGGGATCGGCTGTCCGCAAGAGGAATGTGGGGCTCTTATTTTGAACGGATGTGAACCTGGTTGTCTGCGCCTGGGTGTTCAGTGGGGTTTGCTACAAAGGCATCTCTCAAGCTCCTAGAAAAGGCTGAAGCCGCAGAGAGGAGTGATCACGAGGCAGGAGAGGGAGGCACGAGGGTGGTGGAGTTGCCTGCTCTCCCTGCCAAGGGAGTGATGAAGTTAAAACGGGCGGCAAGTGCAGTGCAGCAGAGCCTTGGAGTTAGCAGAGGGCAGCCCCGTTTGTCTTTGTGCCAGTGGACGATGGGGTGATCTCCAGGCTGGTTGGTGAAGGAACCCCGGGCCAACCTGTGAGAGCGGCTGTTTGTGAGTTTGCGATCAAATCGATTGTGAATATGGAAGTTATTACTGCTCAGAAAAAGCACTTTATATCAGGGTTAATTATAAGGAGGTTCTGTGGTATAATTAGTGTTCTTTCTGTGGAGGATTAAGGGGCTCTCCTAAATGGCCTTTTTGATTGCCTTCTTCCCTTTTTTAATTTCCTCCTTGTCCTTTTTGATTATCTACCCCACGACCCTCAGGGCTCCTCAATGTAATACAATTAAAATAACATTTTTGTGTTAGAGGGTTTTATTTTATGAGCTATTAACCCCCTGCTTGCCCAAAGACTGCTTTAGTCTCCCTGAACACCAGAGGCTCTCCCTCCCCCCAGTCACAGTGGGGCATCCACAGCCCCAAGGGAGACACCTGCAGAGTTGGTTTCAGGCTGGGCCCTGTCCTAAGCCAGACTGAGGGCCTGTCTAGGCCTGGGCTCTGAAGAGATGATGGGCTGTTGACTCTCTGGCAGGAGTGAAGGATAATCCAGTCCTCCTCCCTCAGCCAACTTTCCTCTCAGTGGAAGATTGAGCAGTATGAACTTGCCCCATTCTATTCTGAGATGTGGCAGACTGTCCTGGAACACAGTAGGTGCTTAAAACTGGTCAACAGTTGACCCTGCTTGGGAACATTTACTCTCCTCTTTCCTATAGTCCCAAGAGAAGCAGAAATGTGGACATCCAGCTTCCCCCCCACTTGGGGCTGCACCCTTTTGTATATAAGCCTTCTGGTCCCACTTCTCACTTTACATCCTTCTTTTGAGCCTGAAGTGGGAGGGAGCAGTCCTTCTGGCCAATGCATGTACTTAAGACTAGGAGGGAAGGGCTCATAGGAACACTCGGCAGGTAAGAGCACTCACCACATAAGCACGGAGGCCTGAGTTTGGATGCCCAGCAACTGTGGAATAGTCATGTGCCTGGATGCCAGAGCTGTGAAGGGTGGATCAGGAGGAACCCTGGAACTCCCTGACCAGCCCATCAATCCAGAAAGCTCTGATCTCCAGGTTACCTGAGAGACCATGTTTGAAGGGATCTAGGCCAAGAGTGAGAGAGCATGACACTTGGTGACCTCCTGTGGCCTAGGTATACACTCCTTTAGGAATCTGCACGTGCACACACACACACACACACACACCATACATCATATGTAAATACCACATACACACTTTTAAGAAAGAGAACAGCAATCAGAAGAATGAAGCAATTCTTGGAAGCCATATAGAGGAAGAAAAAGAATTTGGGGAGTCACAGTTCAGACCCATTATCTGCTAACTATGTGAGCCTGGCAGGGTTACATGAATTCCCCGAGCCTCATGCTAGTCGCAGGTCAAAGAACGAACGATTAAGTTAGTATTTGAGGGTTGTCATGATGATTAAATAAAACAAGTGCACGAACATTTAGCCTGGATTATATAATATTGGAAATATAACCTTCTACACCCACACACAGAGCAGTCACCCAGGTTCAATTCCCAGCATCCACAGGGCAGCTGATAACCACCTGTAACTCCACTTTCCAAGGATCCAGCATCCTCTTCTACCCTTAAGAGGCATCAAACATGTAAGTGGCAAACAGACATACAAGCAACACACACACACACACACACACACACACACACACACACACACACAAGTAATTTTAAAAAGCATAAATCAGCATGAGGCACAGGACCCAGGATCCACCTCTCTGTCGCTCTCTGAGAAGGCCTTAAGCGCAGTACTCAGGAGAAACTGATAGTCATTTAACCAAACCACACCAATTTGTATTAGCTATCCCTCATGACTCATGCATGTTCCAGCCACTGACACCTTGAAAAGGAGAGGGCCACAGTCTGTGTGCTTCAGGTATCCCCCTTCAGAGCTGTCTGCTAGCATGGGGGTTGATCCATGAGGTCAGGGAGAAGCTGCAGAGAAGATGGGACTAGACTGTAAGAAGGGCTAGTATGAGGTAGGCTATATTATAAAGAAACATGCTAAACATTAAGGAAAGCCTTGTGAGTAGGACTACTGGATGCAGGGGATCCTATTCCATCCATCCAGACTCACAGCACTGACGATGCTACACAGACCATGCAGTGCATCCACTCTCAAACTAGGTGGCTTCGAGATCTGGCCTTCTTGCCTCACTAGCAGGCCATACTCATTCTCAGAGTCATTTCCCTCCAATAGAGAAAAGAACTGTACTAATTTTGAGTCATAAATAAAGGGATGGTAGACTGGCACCTTCAGTGAACCTTCCTTCTGAAAACAGAAGTTAACACCTCTGTTTCTTACAATCTAGGTAACTGTATGCATTCCATAAGAGCCAAAACTGTTTATTGGCCAAGTGACAAAAGCCATGCCTTGCAATACAGAGAGCCACAAGATTTAAAACTCAATGACTAAATCAAGGTAGAAAGAAAATAAAGGCAGGTATAATAAAATGAGGCGGGTGGAATAAGGAAATTGCATACTGTCAGATTAGCACATTGGCTATGCCTGAGAAAATTAACCCTATTAAGTAGTGAAAGACAACATCAAAGCCCAAGTCACTTCTAGCGAATCTCTGGTTGGGCTGAGGCTCCCTGACGCCTGAATTTACTCCAAACCTTTTTCCTTGCCTTAGTCCCTCCTGTAGCCTCTAAGCCCTGAGAGTGAGGTCCTGCATACAATACAATAAGCGCTGGATAAATGCGTCTGGATCTCCTTTTAAAGGAATGGATGCACATGTGCAAAGCATTGTGGGTACTTGGTTCCAGAGGGAGTTCTGCATCCCGGTATCTGTGAACTGGACCCATGGCTGTTTGGCTATAGGAATATTTCATTTATTTTATTTCTTTAATCTTATAACTTTATTATTTTAGAAAAGCTTGCAAATAAATAAAACCTGTGCACCAAAATTAATCATACCCCCCAAACCTGTGCAATATTTAATGTCTATGTAGTTAGACAAAGCATTTGGAACAGAGACTGTGAAGCTTCACATTAAATTTTACACTTCCATCATTGAATATACTTGGTGTATTTAGCTACAATGTCCATGAGAGAGTAAGAACGAGAAAGGTGATGAGCTCTGTGTCCTCTTTCACACACATGTCCACATTATCTAAGGAAGCTTATTTATTCGAGGAGACATGAAAATGTTTCTAGCTTTCTGGACTAGTCCGACTTTCTTCCTTTCTCCCTTTCTTCCTTTTTTTTCCCCTCCACTTTTTCTCAACCCTCAAGCTGACCCGATTGAGAAAATTTGGAAAGAAATTGATTGGGATTTGCGCATGAACTTTCAAGGAAAAGGGCCGCTGTGTGCATGTGTGCCTGACATGAGCTGACAGACTGACACATTTGTCAGATCTCAAGCAGCTTTGTGGGAGCAAATGATCCTTCCTTTTCTCTATGTGCAGCACACTTTCAACCCCCTCCGTCCCTCTAAAGCTTAGAGTTTAACCCTAAGCGAAAGCGCTGTTGCTAAGACAAACTTCAGCTGTTAAGTCACTGGTCCACGCCTAATCGGTAAGCTCTTTGCAACATCTAGTCCTGGTATTATCTGCTTTGGCTCCCTTCCTTTGGTAAGACGCTTTGTGCCTTAAGAAGACATCGATGTATTAATTATATCATCATCCCTGAAAAAGATGAACTTCAAGTATCTGCAGGCCGCTGCAGAACTCCACAGGCTGCCGGGTAACCCAGAGGGTCCAGAGGTTCTTACTCATTTTGTTCCTTCTTTGCGGAGGTTGGTGAGAAGTTAGAGTCAACGGGAAACTCACATGGAGGGCTTTTGGCTACCTGCTTTTACTGCATCCCCTGGGAAATAATAATTGTTCGTGCGGCTGAGGAGATTGAGAAAGAAGGCTGAGTGGAAATGCTCATCAGAGACAAGGGCCGCATGGACTAAGGGTGTGGTCCTCATTGCCAACATTCTTTCTGGATGACCACAGGACAGGTCTGGCCAGCAGTGACCAGAGTCCATCGTTGTTTGAGGGATCTGGCATGTGGCACAGGCACTAGCTCACAGACAAGCTAGATAAAAATGGACAGGACCTTCAATCCATCTGGTAGTCAGGAGGTGACAGCCAGCAGCGAGAGGAGCTTGCACATACATGTTAGCGACATGCCCGACTGATAACACATAGTCGTTAGCTTGAATTTTAGAACTTGAGTCCAAAAAAGGTCAATAATAAACAATGGTATCTCAAGGGGGTATTAGTAATTTGATGAGTCTTCAGTGAGGGGAGGCGGCTATGATTATTTAGACTCCAGCAGCTAGGCAAATCTATGACAAATGACTGGAGAAGTCAGTGAGCACAGGCAAGAGCTAACTGACTGTGCCTCGAACGCGGTGCGGGCCACCATAAGATGAATCTCTAGGGATGGTCCTCAAGGAGGGAGCAAGCCCTTCTTGTAGAGACAGCCCTTCCAAGAAAGAGATTTCTGTGCAGAGTGGAAAGGGTTTTGCCTTTTAATAAACAATCCTGTTCTCTGATTTCTCTGTTTTAGAAAAGCTTCACATGTGTTTCCTGAATCTGGTTTATTTTAAATAACCCGTAAACGGGGAGTATAAGTTTTAGCAGTTATTTTTATTCTCACCAATTAGTACTTAAGGGATAGCTATTTAAGATTCTAGGAAGAGGGCTGGAGAGATGGCTCAGTGGTTAAGAGCACTGTCTGCTCTTCCAGAGGTCCTGAGTTCAAATCCCAGAAATCACATGGTGACTCATGACCATCTGTAATGAGATCTGATTCCTTCTTCTGGTGTGTCTGAAAACAATCACAGTGTACCTGTATACATAAAATAAATCCTTAAAAAAATTCTAGGGAGAGAGCTTGGTGGATAGGGCACTTGTTCTGCAAGCATGAAAACTTGAATTTGGATTCCCCAGAACTCAAATAAAAAAAAAAAAATCTGAGTATGGAAGCACATAGTTTGTAACCTGGATGTTGGGAGAGGGGTGCAGGATGGACAGCTCCCTGCAGAGCTCCCTGGATAGCCAGTCTGAGGAAACAGTTAAGGTCCATCCATGTTCTGTGAGAGACAGACACTGTATCAAAGGATGAAGTAGAGTGATGGAAGGCTTTACCCAGGGTCAACCTCTGGTGACACATTCACATGCATAGGTGGACCCACAACCCACACACATGAAGGAAGTAACTCTCAACCGGGCTCTTTGAGAGTACAGTGCCTGCCTTGCCTTCGCTGGGTCACACCATGCTACATGTGATGGCTGCACAGTGGCGCCCCATGAATCTGTCCTGTACAAATATCTGAGTGTCTAAGGAAAGAATGTGTAGATTGGGGTGCAGGCAAGATCACCAATGCTTAGCCAGCCTCCCTCAGAGGGGAGCCAGGCGACTGAATCTGAATTTCCTCTATCTGGTTGGGACTCAGAGTGTGAACTGGCCCATGTGTTTACCCAGCTCTTTAGACCATGTATAAGATAGCAAAACTGTAGTTTGATCATTCCGAATTTTCAGTTAATTTGGCCTGTCTTCTCCCTCCCCCTGGGCAATTAGTTCAGCCTAATGAGGTCTTTTTTTTCTTTCCTGGTGAGGCTGGTGTCTCTCTGAAACCAGTCAGATAACCCATCTGCTTCTCTGGCTTGACTCATTGTGTGACCTTCACAACAAAGGCCCAGCTACCTTGTGAAAGGTGGCTCTGACTGTATTGATTGCAGTCAGAGGGTTCTGGGCTTTTCGGTTTGTTTGATGGATGGTGTACGGCCGAGGGAGAGCAGCCTACAGGGAGACCCTCAGGTGTGGGGGCGGGAGGAAGGAAGATCATGAGGACCACAAAGTTGTCCCAGTTAAACCGAAAACTGGGCGGGAGGGGGGTTGGTCTGAAAAACACTTGCAAGCCCCCCCCGACCCCAGACGAATTATATAGCTGATTCAGATGCAAAGACAGCCATCAAAGTCATACCCACAATCGCTGGGAAATTACAGACATTGGTTATTAGTCATTCTTACAGGCAATCGAGAGTATTGTTGAAAAAAATTCAAATTGGATGCTATGAGTGAAGACCTGTGCTTTCCGGGACCAGATAATACTATTGCCAGAATCAATACGAGAAATTAATAGGAGACCTTGTTCTGTGCAGCCAAGCTTGCGCCATTTCTGTTGAGTTCAGTCTGGATGTAGGTGTTCTCAAGTTCATAGGATGCCATGATAGAATTCCCAAGACTGTCACTAGTTTAGTCATAAATGTGGAGTCCCTAAGTGGCGGGGGCTTGGGGACGGCAATCACAGGAACAGAGGCAGCTATCAAGGAAGACCGGTAAGTTTGCCATTGATAGAAGATGATGCACTCTAATGATGGCTTGCTCGTTAGTGTTTGCCTGCCATGTAGGAGCTCTGGGTTCAAGCCCCAACACTGTGGAAAACAGTTCAGTGGCACAAGCCTATAATCCCAGCCCTTGGGGTAGAAACATAAGCTCAAGGTCATCCGCAGCTGTGTTGTGAGTTTGAGGCCAGCCTGGGCTACACGAGACACTGTCTTAAAAAAGACAGTCCCTCTTTGCCATCTTGGAGCCACCTAAGAGGCACAGCTGTGGGTATGTTTGTGTGTTTCCACAGAAGATGTTAAGATTCACCCTAAAAATGGATGTCACCGTCCTATGGACTGGGTTCCAGGCTGAATAACACAGGCAGAAGGAGAAAGCACCCCTCTTCTCTTTCCTTCCAGACACCAGTGCACCATGCCCAGCAATTACACACTCTGCCGCCATGCTGCCCAGCAGGACTGACCGTTCGCCCTGCACCTCCCTGACTAAGTTGCTATGCCATGCATTTTGTCACAGCAACTAATGCCTGCAGGAGGAGCAGAAGGATGGATGAGGACCCATGGCCCCAGCTGTCCTGCCTGCAGCTCATGTGCTCAGCATCCTGGATGGGGCGGGGTGGGGTCTAGAAAACCTTTCGTGGTGTGAGGAGTTGTTCTTCTGCCGTGGAAGAACCATTTGAGCTTTATAGTCACATGCAAAAATAAGAAAGCTACATTTGAGGCCACTGGTTTCTGCTGAGCATTCTCTCTCTCTGTATCTGTCTCTCTGTCTGTCTCTGTCTCTCTGTCTCTCCTCCCTCCCTCCCTCTCTCTCTCCCCTTCTCCCTACCTCCCCCTCTGTCCTTCCCTCTCTCCTTCCCTCCCTCTCCCCAGATCCTGGAACAGAGACAAGAAACCATCATGGTGGGAAGATTGTGGGATATAAATGCCTCTCTAGTAAGGCAGCACATTTTACATTTCCAAAACTTCTAAACTTTCTGTGACTGTGATGTAGCTATGCCCAAACACCCAGAAATGGCCTCTCTGAAACACATAACACATGCCTTCTACCTGTGAACCACCCCCACCACCTCCATCACCCCCTAAATCAAAACTGCCCAGACCCAGGCACCTCCACCCATCCTTGAAGTAGGAATTCTGCAAGGTGAATTTCCTAACAAGCTGGCTTTTCAAAGGCTTTTCAGCTCTCGAAAACATGAAAGCTGTGTTTAAAAATTTAAGGTCTGCTATGCACCGCTCTGTGGAGCAGCAGCAGGGCGTAGCTTTTTGCAGACCCACGATTCCCCAAACCCCAACTCTTTAAATTAAGATGTTCACGACAGCTGCTGCGGTTAATGGCACGCACGTAGAATTGGCTATTAATTATTGCTCTGGTTTTTGCACCTCCCCTCACATTCCACCACAGAAGTCAGAATCATTGTGTCAACTATTTTTAGTGCTTAAAAAAAAACATAAAACCTTGTTTATTAGAAGTTAGATTTTTTTTAACATTATGGTGAAAATTTCCAAAATCCTCCAGGGTTGAAAGGGAAATGTAATAATTTAGCCAACCTCCCCCCAATTCTGCTTCAGCTACCATCCACAGTTTACCATGGTATTTCATCCTTCCTTTGTTCCCACATATGCACGTTTGTTAATTTCGCTAGCACATTCTAGTGGAAACCTCAGACAGTCTGTCTCAGACCGACATGCTTTGCGACAGACCTTTTCGTAAGACTTTTAAATGACCAGAACACCATTATCACACTTAGTTAACAATTCCTTCATACTGTGTAGTGTGGAACTGATTTTCAACTTCATGGTTCATTCATTGAATAAACAAACAAACAAAGGAGAAAAGCGATGCATGACCACTGGACAGTGCTCATGAAGTCTGCACATGGCCTGAAGCAGGCTGTTAACCATCTCTCGGGAATGTTTCACACTAACAGATACAGATATGTATGCACGTGCATACATACAAGTATACATACAGGTACATACACATGTGAATATACACGTACATACACAGCACATGCATTCACATATACATGCACTTAACTGTACATTTTTACATGCACTACAATATAACCATTCACACACACATGCATACTTATATGCACATACAAGTACATATAAAAGTACACATACACTCACAACATATATGTGCATTCACATATGTGCATGCAAATATACTCATATACTACATACCTGCACATACACACATGCATACACACACATATATATATGCTTATACACATATACACACAAATATATATACATGGACAACGCATACAAGCACACATCCCTGCACATACACACAGGTGCCCGTACATTCCCATAATCATAACCGTGTGTGTGCATATGCACAGGTACACACACATGCACATATGCAGATACGCTAGTGCGCACACACGCAGCCGACTGCCTTCTGGAAAGTCTCGGCAGAGGCTCATCCTTGAACGTGGACTTCTGCAGTCCTGAGAGTAGTTCTGTGCCCAGCAGAAGGCTGGCCTGGGGAGTGACTCAGCCTTGTAGAACTAATGTGGGGAGGCTCCAGCTTTGGGACAGAAAGTATTTTCTTACAGTAAATATTCATCCTGCCCTTCTCGAGTCTCCTCAATGGAAGATTTATGGTGTTCATGAGCCTTTGGAAGCTCTCTCTCTACATGAAGTCCCCAACTCTCTCACCCAAGATCAGCTCCTCCGGTTAGGAGGGCAGGATGCAAATGGGTAGATGAGCTCTCAGGTACCCGAGCTTTCTATACTCTGTTCTCATTAGTTCCCCACCACTCCAGTTCAGTCAAAGCCTCTGCAATGCAGTGACAGCTTTTACAGAAAAGCTGAACTTCGCCATCAACCAGCACGCAAATGTTATTAAGCCGACGACACACGTTTGGTTCACGTTCAGCTTGAAAACCCTCTTTGGGGGATATTCTTTCCTCTCCAGCTTCCGGATCTAACTCCCTTTCATTTGTGGAATTAGTTTTGTAGGTGTGTACCCTACACTTTTTCCTAGGGGATATCTTTATTCCTGTACTGCCTCCTGTGCCTTGAATTCCGCAGCACACGTTCAGAGCCCACACTGAGGAAATCCAGGGGTAGAGTGCTTGCCTCCAGGATGAGATGAGAAATGAGCATCCTAGGAAAGCCATCTGTGGCCAATGAGCAAAAGTCCCACCTACTCAGATCCAGATTACTGTTGAACCACAGGACGAACGAGTCTTCCTTCTGCTTGCTCTCTCGTGGTAGCATAATTCTGCTAACGTGAAAGGCCCGCCGAGAGAACATCAAACGGGGAAATGAAAACAGCACATTTGATCAATTATCCACAGTTGTTGTTTTTTTTTTTTTTAACCTACAATTCAGCTAATCAGGTTACTTTGAAGGGTTCCGTTGAATGGCTGATGTGTGTCTGTCACATAACAGGAGCTCAGTAAAAATGAGTAAGTTAATTAATTAACATGGCTGAGAGATGAGAGGACAGAAGAAGAACAATAATTCTTTTATTACTTACTACCAAAAGAAGGAGGTCACAGCTTACTTTCCAACCTATCTGGTGTGTGTGTGTGTGTGTGTGTGTGTGTGTGTGTGTGTGTGTGTGATGCTGTGTGCATGAGACAGTAGAGAAGAATTTTCTTTTGTAGTTTAGGAATTAGCTCATGCCCTTTAAAGTCCATACAGCCAACTTAGCATTAGTGTGGTTATTTTTTCTCGTGTGTGTGTGTGTGTGTGTGTGTGTGTGTGTGTGTAATGTGTACTCTGAGCATTTTGTAGGCATGCTGCCTTGTGCGGCAAAGGCCTGTGTGGTGGTCAGAACAGCCCCTGTTGGGCCCAGATCCTTCTAATTTGTCAGACACAAGGTCTCTCTGTGAGGTCTCTGTTATGTACACCAGGCTAACTGGCCCATGAATTTGTAGCCGTTCTCCATCTCTGCCTCCCATCTCGCTGTAGAAGTTCTATCTGGGCTTCCAGAGATGTGAACTGCTATGCCAGCGTTTACATGGGTTCTGAGCGACCTACCTGTCGAAAGTTTCTGAGTGGTCAGAACCTCCACCTTTGGGATTCTGTTTCCCTCCTTATTCTTTGCCTCTTTGTTGGGTCTTTGAGCACTGGGTTCTTGTGGCAACCACTTTAGCCACTGAGCCATCTGAGGCCCATGTCTCATATCTGAGCCACGTCTGAGTCCTACTCTGTGTCTGATACTTTAAAGGCAGGGCAGAAGGCTTGTGGTCATTGGACTGCATTAGAAACTGTACAGTCCTTCATTTCTCTACACTGACCAGCACACAGGCAGGTCCCTTAGTCTCATATTACAGATGTGGATCAGAATGGCCTCACCACTGGTGCCATCGGTCAGGTGACACTGCTGAAATTCAAACCCCACATGTATACAGAGCTGGTGCCACAGGGTGCCCCCTGTAGGTTAGTAACTGCAAGTGCACCCAGAGGAGAGAAAAAGGGGATGACTCCTGAAGAGCAGTAAAATCAAGAGAAGCTGCTACGTTTGCCGTAACTGTCTGTGGCCCACCTCTCACTCTGCTGAGAGCAAGGTAAAGTGTTCTTGGTCTAGAATCTTGTTCAGAATTGAACCCACAGACTGGAAGTCTTCAGCTTCATCTGGAACCTTATTGAGTGTAGTCTCAGCACCTGCCCCAGACCTGAGTCGGAACTCACGGTTTTAGCAAGCTCTTGGGACAATTCATCTGAGCATCAGACCTTGAGAGATACTGACCTAGAGGCTGGCAGGAAATGGCAATCAAATCTGCTGACTGAGTAATCGTAGTGAAGCGTAAGATGATTCTGGATAATTCTTCTGCATTAGCTTCACAGGGAGAGTCTTCATTTTTTTTTTTTTTACCTTGAAAAAGTATGTCAGAATTTCTTCCAACTGTGGATTTCATGACTAGTTACTTGACCTAGGAAGATTTGTTTTTTCCTTCCCAAGGTGGTGGTGGTGGTGGTGGTGATGACAATGACCGTGTGGTGTGTATAGGATGTGTGTGTGTGCCCAATGGCATGTCTGTGAATGTCAGAGGACAACTTTGTGGAGTCAATTCTCTCTCTGTGTTTGTGTGGGCACCTTCGATGGAACTCTCGTCACTAGGCTTGCACAGAAAATAGCCTTACCCATTGAACCAATTCCCTGGCCCTAGACTGTTTCATCTTTTAATTTAAACAGTGTGTACAGATGTCTGGTTTGTACACATCTGTGCACTGAGTATATACCCACAGAGGCCAAAGAAAGATCTCAGATCCCCTAGAAATGCAGCTACAGATAGATATGAGTCACCATGAGATGCTGGGAATCTTATCAACCAAGCCACACCTCCAGCCCTCCTAGGTTGTTTTCTTGAACCTTGCATGGGTTTGCACACAAGTACACAATTACGTGCTTAAGTGAAAACAAAGCTAGCCTATGACTTTATTAAACCTGTCTAGCTCTGTTTGAAATGCACCAGAACACCAATTGTAATTTCATTATGTTTTTTTTCTAAAAATATGCTTTTTTGTTTTCAACGCATAACAACGTTCACATTGACTCAAATGCAAACCCAGGAATGAATGGAGTCGTGGTTTTGTTGAGCTGTTTGCCCGGGCGCCTTCCTAGTCTTACAGTCTCCAATGACACTCATTCTGAAATACTGAGTAATCCATATGGAGGTCTGGAGGTGAGATCTTTGTTACCAGAGAGTTCAACATTTATCTATTCCCTTTGCCAGGCTGAGATAGGACATGAAAGGTTTAGATATCTGGCCCCATTGTTGAGAAAAAGATTCTGTCTGTTCAGTGGTCAACCTCCACTGCTAAATTCCATCTCCTTCCTTGTTCCTCATGTCCTTGTGCACTGGATCCTTGCCCCTTGTGGGTCTTCCGGTGGAAATGATGTCATGTTGGAAGGTGTGACTAAGGGCTTGGCTTTCCAAGTGTTCTACAAAAGTAATGAGACACTTTGTGTCATCACAAAACTGTTCCTCTCTTGCTAGAAAGAGCTAGAATCAGAAAGGATGGCAAAGTCTGACCCCTGACATCAGTGTAGGTGACCAACCCAGCTGCCAGAAGGAGCTTTGTGACACGTAAACCCCACTAATGACTAATCAATAACACTTAAATTCTGATCTCACCCCAGACCCTAACCAGGCAAAAGACTTGGGTCAGATCCCTTCAGTTCACAAGGTCAGGGCATCATATCGGCACATAGAGCCCCCATGCAGCCTCTGCTGCTCTGCTGAGGTGAGACCCTCATTGCTTCATCTGCAGAATGAAGCCACACTGGGAATGCAGTGCTGGCCTCCTTTTGCATCCGGTCACATGTCACAGTATAGTAAGTCATAGGAATTGTTCATATTGACACGTTCTACTTTGGCAATGCCGTTAGTACATAACACTGTGCACTGATGGCAGTTGTCCTCTTTGTCCTTTCTTGCCCTCTCCTCTCTTCCTTTCCTGCCTGCTCCAGTTTTATCCCGTCACCAAGACAAACACTCTGACCAAAAGCAACTTGAAGGAGGAAAGGGTTTATTTCATTTTACACTTCTAGGTCCAAATCCATCATTGAGGGAAGTCAAGGCAGGAACTGGAAGCAAAAACCATGGAGGAACATTGCTCACTGACTCACTCCTATAACCATGCTGAACGAGGCTTCTTCTACGACCCTGAACTGCCTGCATCAGTTAACAAAGATATAACCACAGTCTATTCTGATTTGGGCAATCCCTCTTGCGAGGTTTTCCTCAAATGACTCTAGGCTGGGTCAGGTCGAATTTAAAGCTAAGATCCCACGCCATACTCTCCTTTCTCTTTCTCTTCTACTTTTCTGTTCTCTTCTCTCTGTCCCTCTCCATCTCCCTCTCTGTTTTCATATGTGAAGCTAACTCCACAAAGCTGGCCCTGCTGAGTCTACCCTATTTCATTCTTTATGGTAACTTGCATCCATTTTCCCAAACCTCAGGGCTTCTTTATGACGAATAATGTTTCAGAGTGTGTGTGTGTGTGTGTGTGTGTGTGTGTGTGTGTGTGTGTATTCCCCTTTATCCATCATCAGAAGCCCATTTTAACATCCCAGAATCCTCCTCTTCATGGACATGAACTTGCTACACTGTAAAGGAAACTAAGTTTTCAAACAGAGTGGGGTATTAAGAAGGGGCTATTTTGTTGCTTGTAGATTCCCAGGGGCCTAATTTTGTCCAGGGGGAGCTTTGCTTTGGCATCCTTTGGAATTTCAGCTTGAAGTACCAAGCACCCACAGTCCATCAGCTGGCTGCTGTTGCTGTTGCTGTTGTGACGTGTGCTGTCGCAAAGCGTTCCAAATAAAGAAGTACTTTCATCAAATATTGAAATGTCCATGGCAGAGGGCCAAGGAGATGTCTCTATCAATAAAGTGCTTGCTGCAAAAGTCTGAGGACCTGAGTTCAGATCCTGACATTCACATAAAAAGCCAAGCATGGTATGCATCATTGTGGTCCCACCAAAAGGAGACAGAGACAGGAGGATCCCTGGGGCTTGTGGGTCAGCCAGCCAAACTGAATGAGTTCACATTCAGGGAGAAACTCTGGAGAGGGGCAGGGTTGGGAGCCAAGGGGAAGAGATATCTGAAATCGATCTCTAGCTTCCAAGTGAACACACGTGTGTGGACACGTGCACGTATGCACGCACATACCCAGGAACATGTACACATTCACGGATGCAGAAATTTGTATCTGTAAAAGATCATAGCAACTCTTACACATTGAGCCCTTACTGGGTGGAAAGTTCCAGAACTGGGAACTGTGACTCAGCTCTCTTTCCTGGAGACTGGCTTGGTTCTGGTACTTATTCTCCTCTTCCCAGCTGCTTTGGAAGGACTGAGAAGTGAACAGAGTCAGCCTGGGGGCATTGCATCAGCCTCGCTCCTGGGGGAATGCTTGTCCTCCGGAGAAGCCTGGGATCCGGAGGAGAGTGAGACAGGACTTGGAAAGGATGGGGGAGTGGATTTCAAAATGTTCCTTTCCTTTGGATCTCTTTCTCTTTCTGGCTGCTGTTTCGTCTCAGTTTCAAAAAAGAAAACCTCTACAAATATTCATTCAGGGTTCTCTGAGAATGCCAACGGTAGGAACCAAGAATTTTAAGTACATTCTCTTTGTCTTTTTGCCAAACTGATAAAAGGCGCCTTTGATTTTCTTAGTGGGTGAAGGAGAGAGAGGAGGAGCCAAAAAGCCATTTCCTCTTGTCAATGGACTTATGGGGCTGGACTTGCAGTAAGGAAGGGCCGCAGGATCCCCTAGGTCACAGGGCTGACCCTCCCAAAGGGTCCCCAGCACAGATGGCTGACTTTATCTGGTCCATTTTCTTGGGGGAAGATGACATTAATGCCAGTCCCTCTTCCTCTTTAGAGCAATTTAGTGTAATCTTTCATTGCCAGAGAGGTCCTGGCCACAACCTGGGGAAAAAAAAACGGGCAGGAAATGAAAAATCTGTTTTCCTTACTGATAAACGTAACCTACGCTGTTGGGTTTTCCCCACTTCCTCCAGAGTCAGAGTATCTGCCATGTTGACGGTTGAGTAGGGAAAAGGCCTTGTGTTGGCCTCAGCTTCCCAACAGAGATGAGAGTCTCAACCTGAGCTTTTGCTCCCAGACTCATCGTAAGCTAGCAACTACAGGACAGCCTGAGTTCTCACGGTGAATGGTGACTTGGTGAATCCTTAACTCTGGTTACCTGGGAAGCTCTATAGCTGAGAAAAGAAGCTACTGGCACCAGCCATCCTAAAGGGTTTTCTGGGACCCACAGGGACCTGGGTGGTCCTACTGTGTAATAAAAAAAGGGTAGCCTTCCAGCCTTATTAAAAACTATCCTTAAGTGCAGTTGACCCCAGGGTTTAACTAGATAGATTCCTTAGTCTAGATAGATGCATATTAAAAAGACAAATCAAAACAGCCCAAGGCCCTGTGCAGACCTGATGGCACAGGGAACGTGACCCCACTTCTTCTGCCTTGGCATGGAGAGTGGTGTTCCTTGGGTGGACTGGGAAGTGTGAGTGTGAAGGACGGTGGACGTTCATCGGGTCAGCTTTATTCACCTGACACCAGAACACCAATCCTGCATTGCTGTATTCAAGAACAGGCAGGTACAGGCCAGCAAGATAACCCAGCAAATAAAGGTACTTGCAACCAAGCCCAGTGGCCTAAGCTTCTTTGATGCCTGGGACTTATATGACAGAAGGAGTGAACTGTTTCCCTCAAGTTTTCCTCTAGCATATACACATGCGCTATGGCATGCTGTGTGGTCAATCAATCAAGCAATCGATCAATGTAAAACCCAAATATGGATACATCTGTTTAAAGGTGTTTAAATGTAATATGCTTCTATTTAGTTTACTTTAGATTCATGGCAGGGTTTGGCTATGCAGTCCAGCCTAGACTCACACTTAGCATCCTCTTGCCTCAGCTTTGCATGTACTAGACATGCCCTATCTCACCAAGCTGCATGTCATGTTAGTTATAAAGCGCTAGGCAACAGGTCAGGTGTAGCTATGCGCACCTGTGGTCCCAGTGCTGGGGAGACAGAGACAAAGGAATCCCTGGAGCTCACTGCCCAGCAGTTGAGCCTAACAGGTGAGCTTCAGGCCAAGAAGAGACCCTGTCTCAAAGGAATAGACAGCTTTACTAAGAGTGACACAGAAGTTGTCCTCTTGTCTTCACCCAAAAGCACACACACACACACACACACACACACACAATCACACACACACACCTTCACATATGCTCACTTGCAAAGCACATAGATTCACAGAGACATGAATACACATGCATTATACACACACACACACATTCACAAGACATTGTACACACATGCACACATATGGACACACATTCACACATGTACACATGCATGGAAAAAAGTACTAGTCATTTATACTGCAGACATGTCTTGAGCCCTGCAATCTCACCCCTGGAATAAATCATCTCTAAAATCCACCACATCCTGTTTAGGATCTGAGTTCCATGTGAAAATACCAGACAGTGTTTCTATGAAAACAAACATCACTTCTCATATTCAAAGTAGAAAAATGTATCGTCACTGGCATTCCAGTATATTACATTTCTAAGGAAACAATTAGTGTCTTAGACTGCACATCATCAAAATAGTCTTGCTGTGCTGTTACAGAATGGAACAGAACCCACTCCATTGTATTGTAATTTACAGCATCTTGGGAGTAAGTGTGGGGCGGCTAAGGAATTTGCTGTTTTATGATAATTTGTTTCAGGAGACATGTTTTAAGTGTTGGATCTTCCTCCTATATTGTGGGTAAAAAAAAATACATTGCTACAAGCATATGAAAACCTTTGAGTGCTGAATAGTGTGGACACTTTCTGACCCAAAGGAGGTCATCTTCCTATAGCCCTTGAGCTAGGTCATTTCAAAGAAAAAGCAGAATAAGAAGAAAAAGCAAGCCATTCATTCAGTCCCTACTCCATTTTTGTTCCTGCATTTCTTTTAGACAGGAACAATTTGGGGTTGACAATTTTTGAAGGTAGGTTGATGTCCCAATCCCACCATCGGGAGCCCTGTCTATCAACTGGAGGTGGTCCCTTCAGGTTCCACATCCTCACTGTTGGGCATTTTGGCTAAGGTCATCCTACAATGAGCATACGGTGTGGTGGTCTGAGGCTCCCCAGCACATATGTAGCAGAGGTTGGTTTCAGTGGGAGAGGAGGATGCACCCAATCCTGTAGAGATACCCCAGGAAAGAGAGATTCCCAGATGGGGGCGCCCTCTCTGAGTCAAAGGAGAAAGGGGATGGGGGTAGAACTCTGTGAGGGATGACCAGAACAGGGGCAACATTTGGGATGTAAATAAATAAAATAATGAAGAAGAGGAAAAGGAAGAGGAAGAGGAAGAGGAAGAGGAAGAAGAAGAAGAAGAAGAAGAAGAAGAAGAAAGAAGAAGAAGAAGAGGAGGAGGGAGGAGGAGGAGGAGGAGGAGGAGGAGGAAGAGGAGGAAGAGGGAGGAAGAGGGAGGAAAGGAGGAAGAGGAAGCAAGGGCCAATAAAGAATGGATAGGACAAAATTAGTTACCATTAGGACATTCTCCCGAGATAGGGGGTGTTCCTTAGTATAGCTCCCCTCCTGCTGCTGAATAGTCCTAGTCGCTGGTGTGTGCGTGTGGAAAGCCGGGCATAGCACTGGGCAGTAGGAGTCACCTTCTGTTACCCTTTAACAAGCCGCCGGCTTCTAAGTAACTGCTGTCCAAAACTGCCCATCTTCTTGAGTACTGTTGGCAACTGTCTGACCTGTGTTCATTGCATATTCATTTCTTTAATAAATACATATATTGATTCTCGGCGCTGTGTTTGGCAGCAATTTGAGCTGAAAATGGAGTTGGCAGTTAAGGAAGAAAGATGAATCAGTATGCAGTTTCAAAGTGAGGATGAGCAATGGGTGTCAGGGACTCTCTGGGTGAAATAAGAGATGCCCAGGGCCTGGAGGAAGTGCAGAGTGTGTTTGGGAGCTGTCGGAGGAGTGACTTGGGTACCCCATCTTCGTAAAGAGAAACTCTCCTTCGGGCTGAATTTGTTAAAATTGGGCCGCAGGGGATGAGTTGGCTGGAAAATCTCATAGGATGATGAGGAAAACCAGCCTGCAAATTCTAGACTCTACCCCTAACTTCCAAGCTGAGGGCAGAGCGCAGTATAGAGCCTCTTTCCCTGTTGCATTGGCTTCCACCTCCAGTAATGCTGGAGAAATACTTGCTGAGAATCCTGGGCATCCTGCCTCTAGAGGAAGAGAGCTTTGATAGGTGCTCCCTTCTTCTATAGTTGGTACCAGGACTGTAGAAAAAGGCCTGCCTTTCAGAGGCACCCCTGGGCCAACCAGAAGGCTTCCCAATCTTCCATTACCTAGAGCAGAGCTGATATTCCATAGTGAACGCATGACTCAACATACCGTACTAGTTTTTTTGTTTTTTTTGTGGCTGTAATAAAATACCATGGCCAAGGCAACTTTATGCAAGGAACAGTTATTTGGGTTTATGGGTCGTAGGCTATAAGAATCCATTATGGCTGGAAGGCATGGCAACAGGCAGGTACAACAGCCAAAACAAGAAGCTAAAAGCTCACACCCTCAACCTCAAACACAGAGCAGAGAAGGTGAACTGGAAGTGGGGCGAGCCTTTAAAACTCTCAAGGCCCACCTTCCCCCCATGTGCCATGCTTTTCCCCAGCAAGGCTGCACCACCCAATCATCCCAAAACAGCGCTACCAACTGGAGACCTAGCGGCCAAACACCAGAACCTATGGGGGACATTCTCACTCAAACCACAACACACATGATGGGTCCTTTTCATTCGTGTGGGCAGCTGTTAACATAAGGGGTCTGCTTTTCCCATGCCCCAGGCTGAGTTGGATTCAAGGTGTCCAGAGTGGCAGAACCAGGATCAGATTCCAGGGGCCAGTTCTACTACAAACCCCTCTGAGTGCTCCTGAGACTGGAGTCATGGCAGAAAGCACGAAATTAACCAAACTCTTGATATTTACTTCTTGCCTCTTCACCAGAACCCTTCTTGGCCCCATCAAAGCAAAGATCTTGCTTTGATCTCAATGCAGCCTGTGGAGGCTGGGCAACTCAAAGAACCCGAGAGGCTCCAGACTCCCCCAGACCCTGGCTTTTCATACTCAGCCTGCTTCTTAGGAGCTTATGAGATTTCACATCTTTGAGGTTTTGCTTTGTTTTGCTTTTTAATGAAATGAGGATAATATAGTTTCTTATGTTGTCGATCTAAATGAGAGCTACATGTAAAATATCTGGTACATAGTAAAAAACTCAATGAAGAAGAGGAGCTATTAATTACTGCTTTGAGAAAAGAAATAACCTGAATGCAGGCAGCTCAAGGATGAGTTTAAATGGAGCTCACTGAGCTACGGGAGGACGTGGGGGAGAGCATTATGTGGCAGTGTGCTTGCTACCTGTTCACAGGCCCTTTGCCAGCTGCCCTGGGGTGACATCAAGGTCTTGTCCCTATGAGGCCTGTGGTGTCTGAGAGCTGGAATATAGCTTTCTCTGGAGTGTGAGTTTTACCTTATCATCGCGGCTGGTTTTTCAGCCTGACCCCTGGATGCCCTGTTAGCAGATAGATCTCCCGATTCACTTCCTTCTCAGAATTCTACCGCATAAACAAGCTAGAGCTCCAAGATATAAATAATTCTAACTCTAATACCAAACAGACTTAGCCACACTTTGCTGCTATAGCCAGGGAGTGGGGAGTGTGTACGTGTGGGGAATTGAAAGGGCTGGGAGGAGATGTCAGAATGTACCTGGGAATCTGGGGAGTTAAGTGAGGGAACGCTGTGCAAACATTGCGGAGCGTTCCATCACAGCCTTCTACGATAGAAGCTATTTCCGAGTGTCTCTCCCACCCACTGTGGGACACACATAGACACAAATGACGAAGAAGCTCAATGTGTAAAACTAAGTCACAGTCAAGTGCCACTTAGATGGGAAGCTGGTGACATTTGTTTCCTGGATGAAAATGAGGATGAGGGGGAGGAGTTGGAGGAAGGAGGAAGAAAATGGAGGAAGAAAAAAAAGGAAGGAGGGAGGAGAGGTGTGGAAGGAGGGAGAAGGAGGGGAGAGAAAGGAGGGGAAGGGAGGAGAGAGGAAGGAGGGGAGAGGAGAGGGAGAGGAAGGAGGTGAGGAGGAACGGACGACCCACAAACTCAAGACTGAGGACCATCCAACTGGCTCAGTAAATCCCCTGTGTCAGATGAATTGGTTTCTGCTTCAGCATGCCTTATATAGCTCTGTTGTCTAAACAAGTAATGACCTTAGTATCTCTCATACAACAAATGACAACTTCACTTGAGCTTAGTAAGTTGGAATCAGAAATGAGTTACTATCTCGATAGGTCAGAAGATGGAGTTCATTTCACACAAAGTCGGTTTATGAATTGACTCTGTTTTCTCTTAGGAATTGTCTCTTTTGAGGATGTGGTCTTATCAAAGTTCTCCTGCCCTGATACAAGACTGTCAAGTTTAGGAAGGTTTGTTTTGTTTCATTTTGTTTTTAAAGTATTCTTAAAGGGCCTGGTATGTTGACATGGGCTTTATTTATCTATTTTTGAAAGCTTCTCAGACTGCACTAACACCCTTCCTGCTTATCAGTTATTGATCAAGACATTGCTATCGGCTCCCGTGTCTAAGAAGAGTTTGCAGCCACGGACACATACTTCAGCCAATGGGATATTTTAAAATGAATCGAAGCTATGCTCCAGGCAGTAGGGCAGATCCTGCCAGGTTTAGATCTCTCCTGATATAAAGGATGTAGGCTTCTAACCTGTCTCCAGTTGCCTTGACAGACAGGAGCTATGAAAATAGACTGTCCAATCCAGGCGGACCCTTGCTTCCTACACTATCTCCTCTTCCAAAAAATACCTCACACAAAGCCACACTATTCAGCCGACCAAACCAAGGAGAAAACCATAGCCAAGGGCTGACGTGCTATTTGAAGGCACTGGGTCAAGTGAGAAATGGAAAATCTGAGTTATCCATATCTTCTGTGCTGTGGCGACAACTGAGGAGAAAGTCAGGAGCTGCGGGTTCCTTCGCTGGCATCCCCACTAAGCCCACAGTCCCTGAGCCCAGTGAGGAGGAGAGGGCGAAGAGGCAGAGCACTCGGCCACCAATCCTCTCCCTTGGCTCACTTGGCAATGAGCATCCGAGTTGACTGGCTCGTCCGTGAGATGATGAAGTGCTTTGAGGTCACAAAGCCCTACATCCCTACAGCATCCCCTTTCACCATGCTTTCTATAGCTCCTTTTCCTCGGCTGAGACACCATTCAACCTCTCACCTCTCCCCACCTGGGGACCTCAGGAAGATTAATTAGGTAGATCTGTAATATACTTGGCTCTCCTTGGAGAAAAATTCTACATAAAAGCAAAGTATTATTATTTCTAAGCGGGGTGATGCTTATTACGTCCTTGTAGGATCATTAAGCAAATAAATTATCTTCCCTTTGGAGAAATTATCTCCCGACTTGCCCTATTCTTAAGTCTACAGAACAGAATATATTCTCAATTCATTCTCTCTCTCTCTCTCTCTCTCTCTCTCTCTCTCTCTCTCTCTCTGTGTGTGTGTGTGTGTGTGTGTGTGTGTGTGTGTGTGTGTGTGTGTGTGTGTGTGTGGGAAGGCATGTACCCTTCTCTACATGGGCATTCGAGGTCAGAGGTAGATGCTAGCTGTCTTGTGTCACTCTTTATTGAGACAGGGTTCCATACCGAACCTGGAGCTCACATATTGGCCAGTGAGCTCTAGGGATCTAGAGATCTATCTGCCCCCTCACAGACTTATATGACCACACATGTTGTGGGTGCTGGGGATCTGAACTCAGATCCTCATACTTGCATAGCAGGTCCTTTACCCACAGAGCTATCTCCCTCACTGTTTTGGTTTTTGGGGTGGGTGGGTTTTGGTTTGGTTTGGTTTGGGTTTGGGTTTGGGTTTGGGTTTTGGAGAAATTTTAAAGGGCCAAGTATGTCGGTGTACACCGTCAACTCCAGCACTCAGGAGGCAGAGGCAGGTGAATCTCTATGAGTTTGTGGCCAGCCTGGTCTACACAGTGAGTCCCAGACCAGCCAGGGTTATGCAGTAAGTAGTCCTGGCTGAAAACAAAACAAAAACTTTTTTTTTCCGGAGCTGAGGTCTGAACCTAGGGCAATCGCTCTACCACTGAGCTAAATCCCCCAAAACTTTTTTTTTAAGGGAGAAATGTGTGGGTTAGTAAAAGGGAATAGGGCGAAGTTCTCATTTGACTGTAACACTGGAAGCTTTTTCTATACAGCCTCCGTTACCAAAGAGAATAGTTCCTGCTATGTGTGCCTGCTCTCTGATTCCAACAAATGCCCTTGTCTCTCTCGCATGTGCCGTAATTGCACGCTAAGGACAGCGCTGTGTGTCTGAGTCTGTTCATTCCGTGGCCTCTGCCCCTGTGCTTGTTGAATCCTTTGATTAAATCACACGGTAGTTAAGAGAGTGTTCAGAGGTCACAGGGTCGTCCTTCCCAACATACTTGTGGCCATCTTTTTTTTACAAATTGATAATGTAAGTTATGAGAGGAAAATTTTAAATCCAAACTCCAATCCACAGAAATTTCAGGAAAACTCAAGCCAGCATTCCGTTTAACTTTGCCTCGTTTTTCACTCTGAGTCAGAATTCCTTATTTGGGGGTTGGAACCACCTGGTAAGCCCTGTGGATCGTTTGATATGAGGACAGGAAGGCATCCGAGCCGTCATCACTGCGTAGTGGGGGGACTATGTGTTCTTTCTCGCTTCTTTTTCTTTAGGAGAGGGACACATAAATATTAAAATAAAAATAGGGAAAATAAAAATAAAAAACCTGAGAGCTGATGTACTCTTTTATTTATTTAGTGTACATGTGTACTTGTGGTGTTGGGGGATGTGCACACACCACAGTCCACATATGGAGGTCAGAGGACAAATTAAGAGAATTGTTTTGGGGGTTGGGGATTTAGCTCAGTGGTAGAGCACTTGCCTAGCAAGCGCAAGGCCCTGGGTTCGGTCCCCAGCTCCGGAAAAAAAAAAAAGAGAATTGTTTTGTTTTTTTTGTTTTGTTTTGTTTTGTTTTCTGCCACCATGAAGGTCCCAGGCACTGAACTTAACTCTTGAACCTTGGAAGCAAGGATGTTAGCCCACTGAGCTATCTTGCTGATACCCCACCCCCAAAAGAAAGCCCTTGAAAACTTAAAACGAGTCATGGAAAGCCTTAGGAAGAAAACTCGGCCATGCCTCCATGGGCTCATGGAGGGTATTGTCAGCCTCCCAAAGTCACACCGAGATGCCCAGGAATCAAAGCATGACCCTTTAAACTTACAAACAGGAAGATGTCATGCACCACACCAAAGGCAGCCATGGTGTCGAGCGAACAGTCGGCCCACAAGGCCTACTGCGCTTCTCTCTAATAGAGGAACCTGGGCCTAGGGCTCTTCTGCCTAGATGATAGATTTGAAGCCTGGGTGAAAAGTCCTATCTCATTCTCCCCAAGATGGTCTTTGTAATCTTTTTCAAGTTCTTGTCTGTGTATCTAGGACAGGGGACAGGAAACAGCTGAGGAGAGGCCCGGCCTGATGATTGGTCTGGATTTTTGTTTATCTCAGCCTCCGTCCCCACTCCTGTAAAAAAGTGTGCCTCCTCATCTTCAGGAGCCACCTAGGTGGTTTGACAACCCTGTTTGTGGGTTATGATGGGTGTGATGGAAAGACAGGGCAGGATCATCCTCTTTCTCTGCAACCACGCACAGCCAAGGCCCCTCCCACAACTCACCTCCAGGCTGAAACCATCAAGAGGCACCGGGGGAAGGAAGCATGTAAACAGCTTTGAAAAACACCCAAATATTACCCTTTTCCCAGATGAACTTGGAGTCGTGGTTTCCATCATACGCGATGCTGCCTAGAGTCCAAAGTAAAATTCTTTGAGGGCAGGAAGGGCTCTTAGCACCCGTAAGAACCGATGTTTCTCTAAAGGCAGCTTCAACTGTCAAAATCAAGGTTATCTTTTATACACACTGTAAATGGAATACTATAACAATTACTCTAAAAACTAATATTTTTATATATTTCATTCTGTTTTCTCCCATTTGTTTCTTTGCTTTCTGCTTTCCTTTGTCCTCTTCCTTCTCCTTCTCCTTTTCCTTCTCCTTCTCCTTCTCTCTCTCTTCCTCCTCCTTCCTCCTCACCTTCTTCCTCTTCTTCTTCCTCCTCCCTCTTTCTCTTCTTCTTCCTCCCCCTCCTCTTCCTCTTCCTCCTGCTTCTTCTAAATAATACTTACTACTGTGTTTCTAGCACAACATGGGGTGTTTGACATTGTATCGCATTAATCAGAATGCAGGGATAGTGGGGAGCATCTTGCCTTCTCCAGCACCTGCCCCGCACTGGCCATCGTCAGAAGAGATAACATAAGAGCTGCCAATTCCTCCGACCTGGAGACAACAGGAGAAAATGTTAGGGCGGTATCAGTCTAATTGTCAGTAAGCAGATTAAACCTCTAGGCTTCAGTGGTAAAACCTGCTTGCCACTGTCACCAATTCAGCCACACTCCCCTGCCCCACTGCCACCGCTGATTAATCATTAATCATTAGTCTCTGAGGCAAAGGGAGGGACATGTGTTTCCCCTTGGTGCTCTCTGTCTGCTCTATAGGCACAGAAGAAAGTTGAGAATATGACCAGCATGTTTCTGTTCTGTATTTGTCAGTGGGTTAGGTCCTCAGAGAACTTCCAAGGTGAAAGCTAACATTGCTTCTGTGGGCATGGAGGGTAAAGTCCTTAACCCCTCAACTTAATGAGAGAAAAATTAAGGGCTTTAAGCAACTTAGATTTATCTTGTCAATATAAGTGATGGGAGGGTTCTCTGTGCACTTTAAAAAAGAGATTGTGTGTGTTTCGTGTGTGTGTGTGTGTGTGTGTGTGTGTGTGTCTAAAGCATCATTTCATTATATCACCATCCACACTGTCCCTTTATGATAGACAGGGTTCATCTATTCCCCTGCTCTAAACTTAATTACTTTGCAATTAATTCTTTGTTGAAAATAGCAAGGCTCCTAAACTCAGAACATCTCTTTGTAAGGAAAGCTGTTTATGGATAGAGGTCGAGAGGACGTGTTGGAATATTCCACAGTGCTGCCACAGATATTCTGAATGAGAGTACTGAGAGGGGAAAGGTCCTGTTCCACACAAGGTGGCCGTAGACTTAGAGGGCTTCCTCACAGGCAAGCTAAGTTAAGGTTGGCCTCCAGGAATGAGTCTTAGGAGCTCCTGCTGTTGCTCAGTGGGCAGAACGCTTGCCTACTATACATAAGGCCCTGGGTTCCGTGCCGGATTCTCTATAAAAGGAACAGGGAGCTGGGCATGGTGGCACATACCTTTGATCCCAACACCCAGGAGGCAGAGGAAGATGGATTTCTCTGAGTTTGAGGCCAGCCTGGTCTACATAGTGAGACTCTGTCTCAGAGGAGGAAGAGGAGGAGGAGAAGGAGGAGGAAGAGGAGGAGGAGGAGGAGGAGGAGGAGGAAGAGGAGGAGGAAGAGGAGGAGGAGGAGGAGGCAGCGGCATCATAATATTTCATGACTACACCCGCAGCACTTAGGAAGAGCGTCAGAAGTTCAAGCTCATTTGCTCAGTTTGCTTTCTATTGCTTTTATAAAGGCCATGACCAAAAGCAACTTGAAAAGGAAAAGGTTCCTTTCAACTTACAATCCTCAGGTCCTAGTCTATCACTGAGTGAAGTCAGAGCAGGAACTCAAGGCAGAACTAAACAGAGACCGTGGAGGGAGGGATGGCTTTTGCCTCATTAGCCATGGCTCACTCAGCCTGCTTTCTTATACACCGGAAGACCACCTTCCCAGGAGCGGCACCACCCACGGTGGGCTAGAGCCTTCTCCATCAACCATAAATCAAGAAAATGCCCCACCCGCTTTCCTACAGGCCAACTGATGAGGGTATTTTCTCAGCTGAGGCTCCATCTTGCCAAATGACTCCAGCTTGTGTCAGGTTGACAAAACTAAGCAGCACATTAAGTTCAACGCCAGCCTGGGACACCTAAGACACCTGTCTCAAAAGCAAAAGAAAAGAAGAATCCTAAATACAGTACCATAGAAAAGTCTCATTCAATCATCTACTCACGTTTCAGGACTCTTAGGATGTGTGCAACTGTTGCCCGTGCATGAATCGTTACAGTTAATCTGGATAAATTCCTGAAAAAGATTGTTAACAGTAATGCCAGCCTATATATAATGTGATTTTTTTTTCTGAGCTTACATACATATTGAGAAAGTAGCTCTCCCCATCCTGGTCCTTATTCAGTGACTTCTATACCTAAGGTCACTGAATCCAGGCCATATCTCTATAAGAAGGACACCCTGAGTACTGCAGTTGCTTAAGGATTTGACAGGGGAAAGGCCATATCTGGTGAGTGTTGCTTTAACTTCATATTGGTTGTCTGTGAAAGTCTAGGCTATAGGCCTAACCCATGGTCCACGAGCACTCTTCTTTACCCTCCCACCATTTAACATGCTCTTCTGAGGCTAGCCTGCACAGAGCTTAGCAAGTTAATGCTTTGGTGGGGGGTTGAACTGGGAATCATACAGATATGACCTTTCTGGGCAGTTGGCGTCATTCTAGAAAGTCCCCTGGCCTTCAGAGTGCCAGGGACTGATGGAACATCGGTTGGTAACCTCAAAGCCCTTCTCAGGACTGCCTCATCAGTCTTCCTGTCAGACTCTGAGGTCAGCATTGAGCACATCAACCATACAGACAGATGGGGCCTCTTTTAAAAGTGGGCTGAGTATACAAGGACAGGACCAAGGGGAAGCAGTGTGCTGAACCAGGGTCAAGCAACCACAAGGAGTTCGTGGCAGAGAGAAGGGCTGCCAGGGCGCTGTGCACAGAGCAGGTCCTATAGACAGTGAGCGGGTTTATGGGTACGTGAAGGAATAAAGGAGTGCGTGAGCAAATTCTCTTACCTTCAAGGGATGGAGGGGGTGCGTTAGAAAGTTCTTAACATTTTACCTACTTCACCCAAACACTTAGAAAGCTGGGTCTCAGATAAAGGTTTCTCTGTGGGCCTCTGTGAGATACTGTCTTGCTTAGTGAAACTTGTCCTGACCAATTCTTCAGTCCCTACCAGTTCAAGTCTGTTCTTGCCCATCACCATGTCAGACTGAGCAGTAGAGTTTAGGCTTTAGCATATCTGAGAAGACTGGATTCTTGCCAAGAACTACATGTTTCTTGAAAACACTGTTTTTTTAAAAAGCACGCGCGCACATGTGTGTGTGTGTGCATGTGCGTGCATGTGCGTGTGCATCAGTGCGTGCGTGCATGTGTGTGTGCATGTATGCGTGCGTGCATGCATGCGTGCGTGTTTAGCAAGGGTAGAGGTTAGAATGAAGTTTGTTTTCTCTTTCTACCTTTACATAGGTTCTGAAATTTAAACTCAAGTCAGTGGGTTTGCTCAGCAAGCGCCTGGAAAACTAAGCTATCTATACAGGCTTCAAAGACACTTTTGATTCATCCAGCCAATATTCAAGAGCTGTTTTCCGATCAGTTACTGTATGCTGGATGCCAGAACAGGGACTTGGGTGCAGAGATAAAAAGACATTGTCCCTCTACTGAGCTAGAAAAAGTGGTATTCTCGACATCTAGGAGGGAAGATGGTGAGAATGGAGTGTGCGTAGCTTAAGGAGGAGCACGGGTAAGAGGCGCACAGACATTGGGAAACATGACCCCTTCCCTACGGATGGGTGTGGACCCGCACCAGGCCACATGGATTGGAGAGTGAAACATGGTTCCACCTATCCATTCGCTGATGCTCTTGGGATCTGTGTAACCAGCACAACAGAACACATCAAGTCAGCATGTGGGTGAACTTCTGATAAACAGACAACATGCCCTGGGTGGAAAGACATGGGTAAGGCCTTTACTGAATCTTGATGGATTTATGGAAATTAGCCCAGAGCCCAGTCAAGGAAAAATAACAGAAATGGAAGAGAATTCCTAACAAAACAAAACAAACAAACAAAAAACCCAGGAGACTATTACAAAAAACAAAAACAAAACCCAGAGGTCTCTACTCTCTACTAACAACATTTAGGGAAGTGTTGTGACTAAGAAGCCAGGCACCTTTCTTTGAATGAGTTCCCTGAGGATTCAGATACAACATCACAGGAAGGAGCATGTACTAGAGTGGACACCGCAGTGAGAAGCCAGAAGATTTTCCTTCTGAAATGCCCCTTGCTCTCACACACTAGAACTGGAGTAAGTTTCACTCAGTCTCCAAGACCTCAAGGGTTGCGTTAACTCTTTGAACTCCCTGCTCTATCAGGGAGAAAGGCAAGAGCTCCTTGAAACATCCTCATCTTGCCCTACAGAGGCCAAGGACTCGGGGTATGATTAGTCGGTCCCAGGCCAACTCCCTGCTCCTCTTCCCCTGGATCAGTCTCACCCCCTCCTTTAACAAGCACATCACTGCTCTATAAGACCCCTGGAGTAGTAGTGATTGTGGCAAAGAGGAGTCATAAGGATGAATGCTTGGACTAGCAAGATGGCTCAGTGGGTAAGGACCGACTATAGCTACCCACAATTCATTGCTTAAATGATGGCCTGCATGCTGGGCAGAGGATCCCATACACCCTCTGAAAGGCTTGTTTGGCAGGGGGTGCTCTAAGAAGAAAGAGAAGATAATGACCGATGCTCGGCCTAAACGGGGAGTATGCAATAATCACTTGAAGGACTGAAGAGATGCTGCAGGGGTTAACCAGCACTTGCTGCTCTCACAAAAGACCAGAGTTCAGGTCTCAGCACCCACATCCGACAGCTCACAGTTACCTATAATGTCAGCTCCAGAGGATCCAACACTTTCTGGCCTCCTGAGATACCTGCACATACACATGTGCACACACACACACACAGACACACACACACACACACACACACATACACAAACACACACAAACACACACACATTAAAAAAATAAATCTTTAAAAAAAAAAACCATTGAATACCATGCTACTTGACAATTTCTACAATGCAAGGAAGGCCTCACCACTTAGTGATGGCAGGCCTGGGCTTTCTGCACGATCCTCAGGTGTTTCTACTGCAGCAAAGCGCAGCCACATCTTACGCTATAGGCCTTCTCCCTGACTGTGTGCGGGGAGGGATGCAGGGGTTTGTCTGTCACTGCTTAGAGCAGCCCCACAAGTGGGGATGCTACCAGCGGACGGCAGAGCCAACCCCATGTTTCTATCCTGGAAGAGTGGTGGATGAGATACCATCCAATATGAATGGAGTTTCCCCCAGGCACCCTATACATTTATTATAAAGAGCTGGATTTTGGAAATAACAAAAATAACTTAGAAAAATTGGAGGAGAGTCTAAAAAGTTCGATGGGGATGTCTCTTTGGGGTCATGCTTGTGCATCCTCTACCAAGCGGGAGGCCTGATTTCAGGAACTCCAGAGCCCTCCTGCTTTATCCAAAGGGCGGATGTATTGTGAGTGGATCGCCCTTCCCCGAGGGAAAGGACAGCCGGATCTGTAGGTTGAAGCAGCAAGAGCAGCAGTGTTCACTGTGTGCATGTGTGTGTGCACACATATGCGTACAGGAGCATTGTGTGAGCATACTTCTGGAGGTCAGAGGTGAGGTCAGAGGTGACCACCTGGTGTCTTGCTCAATTGCTCTCCACATTGTTTTTTTTAAGACAGGGTTTTTTCATGAATCCTAGAGCTCACTGATTCAGCGAGGCTGACAGGCTTGCGAGCCTCGGGGATCCAGCAGTCTCTGCCGCTCCAGTGCTGAGGTGACGGGCGTGCACTGCCATGCTTGGCTTCTTTAGGTGGCTACGTAGGTTAAACTCAGGTCCTCAAGCTTTCACAGCCAGCATTTTACGAACTGTGCCGTCTCCACAGTCCTAGGTTCACGTTTAGTATAGGCTTCATAAAGGACCCTTAGTAAGGGATGCAGACAGGGGTGGTGGTACAGCCCTATACTACAGGCGAGGTGGAGGCAGGAGGATCATCCAGGATAGCCTGATCTAAATGGCATTTGCAGGACATCCAGGGCTACAGAGCAAGATCTAGTCTCAATAAACCCAAAAGAAGGTCATATTTGAATTTTTCCATGGAACCCAGAAGATGGGAGGAGGGGACGTTTCCTCTGTGCCTCTGTCTGGGAAGCACAGGGAGTAAGAAATCAAGGCCTGTGGGCTTTGAAACACTGTGCTGAGGGCTCTGTAGCTCTTCCCACTGTCTATGTTTCTGACTGGCTAGAAAGGTGGGTCATACGCGGAGGTACAATTCCTAACGCAAAATTCTACAGAAAGCGCCGTGCCAGTAGGCGTTGTTGTGAATTCGCTGCAGAGGACGTCGTCTCCTTTTCAGCCTGGCAGCTGCTCATAGGTAAGAACAGATATTCAGCCACCCCTAGAAACCGGGAGATCCCCACTTTTCTCCAGTACAAATCCTTTAGAACCCTAGGAACCCATTTTCCCATGCTGGTTGCCCACCCCAGAAGCAGGTCGGATTTACCTGCGGTCTCAGATTAAAGAGAGAGCCAGCTCATGTTACACCAATTTAGTTCCAAGCCCAGAGGAATCCGGACTCAATCCCCGGGGAATGAATTCGCCTCTCTGGCTCTATCCATTTTAGGAAAAGCAGGTCTTACCTTTGCATGAATGACTGCCAGCGCACGTTCTAGAGTTCGGGCTCTGAGAATGTTCTATGGATTCAAATGAGAGTCACAGACACCAGGTATTTAGTGAAACCAGGCTATTGTGTACTATAAGAGGGTGTATCTCACATCTCCAAAACAGTCCAGGAATAAGAGCCCAGTAGACTGCTTAAGGCAGGGAGAGCTGGGGCTGGGAGACAGAATGGAAGGACTGGAAAACAGAAAAAGACCTGAGAAATAAGTCTCTGGTTCCGTGAGTTGAGTGCAGACTTGAGGGCTTCAGTTTGATGGCAGCACTCATGTAATGAGCCATGTGCTGAGGAGGCAGACACAGGAGGACCCCAAGGCTCGCCAGCCAGCCCCCCAGCTTCCTTGACTAACTTCCACACTGTGGAACTATCGTTCAAAGTTAGGCAAGGCCAGAGAGGTGGTCCGGTGAATAAAGACACTTGCCTGACAACCTGAGCTCAAGTCTAAGGATCCACATGGTGGAAGGAGGGAGCCAACTCCTGTAGGCTGTCCTCTAACTTACACAGGATCACACCATGGCACATACATGCACGAGAGCACTCACATACTCACACATACAACACACAGAATAGACGGTGCCTAAGGAATGACACTGGAGACTGATCTGTGGCTTCCACAAGCACATGCACCTATGTGCACACAAACATATACACTGAGAGGGAGGAAGAGAGGAGAGAGAGAGAGAGAGAGAGAGAGAGAGAGAGAGAGAGAGAGAGAGAGAGGAGAGGAGGAGGAAAAGGAGAGGAGAGGGAGAAATCTGAGAATATGCTGGCTTCCTGTTCTTAGCTGCTGGAATTACAGAGTTGTTATGTAATCCAAGTCAGCAGCTTGTGGGGATTTGGCTAATAGTTAACTTAATTTCTCAGGAATGTCCTTTTTTTTTTTTTCCCTAAGCAGAAGGAAAGTAGAACTCTGGTCAATGAATCAAATGCTGGGAGGGCCAGCTGGGAGGACCTATTCCCACAGGGCCCGCCCAGTGCATGATACCTCTCTCTTCAGTTGCATACCAAATGCAGGCTAAATGAATTGTTCCCATTGGGAGAGGATGGCTCCTGTAGATGAAGGAGTCTTGCATTTTGAATGCCTCCAGGAGAAAAGGTAGCAGTTGACAATTCCACCCTGTACAGTATCTTGCTGTCATTATAAAACTATAATAAAACGCTGGCTTGCAGTAAGGCTCTAAGACTGCATCGTATATAATAATAGTCAGGCTTATATCAGTGCCGAAGGGATGAAGGAATTCTTTGCAGCCCTTGGCTCATCTGCAGTCCGGTGGTCACAGAGGCCACACCTGCTATCCGGGGCTGGCTCTGCTATCGAAACTCCTGGCTGAGTCTCACTCGCTCTGGTGAGTCACTTCTGCTTTCATTACTGGTGATAAAATTCTGAGAGTTCGCCTGCTGCATCCCTCCCGCTTCTAAAGCTGCGTTTAAAGCGCCCTTTGGAACATGACATGAAATACGGACTGCTAAGGGAAACACTCAAAGTCAAGAGGAAGCTGACTTAGCTGGAATATTCCATGTGTCTGGGTTCAAAGCCTTCCAGCCTTACCAGCTCTGGCCTCTGTGATGGCCTGTTTTCTAGGTTGTTACCTTGGAAACTGAGGCATGGGTTCCATCTGTGTCAAGAGGGACAGTATCAGCGTCATCACTCAAAGATTATTGGGAATGCTTAGATCATGTGGCAGCAACTTTGGAACACAAGTAGGAAAATCAAGACGTTTGCAGGGGGGCACTGTGGCCACACATTCCCCAGTGACAGGGACACATTCTGAATATCGCGTTTAGGATATCCCATCATCCCCCTCCCCTTTGCGGTTTTATGCTTCTTTCACTGGGACATAACAAATTCCAGTACAAATTAAGCTATGTTCCTAAAACCTACCCTAGCTGACAAAGTCAAGATCGGAAAGATTAAGACCTCATTGCAAGCAAGAGTTTAGAGGAGAAGAAAGGATGAGATTAAGTATTTTTCATGAATAAAATAAAGAAATGTTTCTTTAAATTGTGTGTGTGTGTGTGTGTGTGTGTGTGTGTGTGTGTACATGCACATGTGCAGAGATCAGACGACAACTAGAGTTGGTCGTCTCCTACCATGAGGGTTCTGGGGATTGAACTCTCGTCTTCAGGCTTGTCTGCATGTACCTTTAGAAGCTGAGCCGTCTCGTGTGCCCTTGAATGAACATTATGTGCAGGGTGTCTCTGTAACTACTCTCCAAGGCTTTGAAACCTGCTCTAGTAACACCTTCTTCAGCAGCCGAGGAAATTCCTCCATGTTCACAGCCCAGGCAGGAATCACTCAGGCTTCCTCTGAGGGAGACACAATGTCTCAGTTTTCTGGCCATCGCTTTCTGGCTAAAATTTTCTTTCTATTATGAAATATTCAGGGGCCTGGGGATATCGCCTAGCTGAGTACTTGTCTTGCTTGACAGAATCCTGAGTTCGATCCTCAGCACCTCGTAAGATGGGGGTGAGGGCGCACACTTGTGAGCCCTGCACCCTGGAAGTGGAGACGGGAGCAACAGAAGTTCAAGGTTATCCTTGGCTACATTGTGAGTGTGAGGCAAGCATGTCCTACATGAGAGCTTGATTGTGAGAACAAGAAAGAAAGGAAGAAAGGAAGGAAGGAAGGAAGATAGAAATCAGTTGAGCCAGTACAGTGTTTGCTATGCAAGCATACATAGTCTGAGATTCCCAAAACCTACTTAGAAAAGAAAAGGGGGAAATGTGACGCGATACCTTTATAATTCCAGGTCTGGCACGGACAGGAGGATCCTGGGGGTGTTTCTCTCTAGCCAGTCTGGTCAATCAGTGAACTCCAGATTCACTCCCACTTAACAACAGGTCAACTGTAGGTGAACTCTCATAGACCAATACCCAATCAGGCTTTGGCAAGATTTTGATACACTGTGCCCTTTTCCCATGCTAAAGCAAATGCCAATCCTTGTATTGTTTCATTCAGGAGTATTTCCCAGTGTGTCCCGTCTGAACTGAAAGCTGCTCTTTCTCTCTCTCCCCTTTGTTCCCTTTCAAGGCCACTCAGGAAGGCCTTGTGATTATCACTGCTTTGCCTTCTGAACCCTCCACATCTACAAACTCTATTTCCTGTTCTGTGCTTCTCTAGAGACCTTCCGGTGTGGAGAGCCGAAACGTTCACTGTATCTCCGTGAACATTAGGAGACTTCAGACTGGTAGACAAGGATGCTTGTTTTCCCAGGAATCAAAAGGTAGACAGTGCCTACCTCTTCTCTGCCTTCACTCCAGAGCGCTGCATGAAGCAGACTGACTTAAGCAGGGATAATTTTTCAGATGTAAAGTCTGGTTAGGCTAACTGATGGCACATCACTGTAGACCCTCATGAAAGTAGCTAGCTCTGTCACAGCCCTTTCTCTTCACAGCACATACAGTCCCCCTAGGAAAGGTCAAGCCAGCAATTAGCAGTTGCCATGAGAAACGGGGTCTCAAAGACAAAGAGATACCTGCAATAACAAAAGCAAAGAAAACAACAAGATTCTGAATGAACATTCCCATTCATTGTTTTGTTTTATCTTCCCAGTAGCCCTCTGAGATGGGTGTTTCCATACTAGCCTTTTTCTTATGACTAAAATTTTATTTATATAACTTTATAGTAGAGATTTTAGGAAACAGGCAAGGCAGTGAAACAGTGACCCATCATTTCCTGCCTCCCCAAAATAACCACTCTCATTAATTTAGGGTATATATTTTCAATCTGCCTTTTTAATGTGCTTGTTCTTTTCCCGCAAAGATTACTCTCTGGCATTTTGTATCTTTCTGTTTCCCTTGCTTCACGATGCTAGAACATCCTTCTCTGAGATTCGTCTTATCCTGTGATATAGATATCCTTGACCTAAGTCATCTTCTTTGGTGACACTTGTATGACTCCTGCTTTGTGTATCACTCAAATAAGCAAGGATATGATGAAAAGATCTGCATATATCATGAACCAAAGATTAATCAATATGGCTACATTTCTTCCATGTTTGTTTTTCTTGTCTTTTCTTCTTTCCTTTTTTAAGTTTTTAAACTTTATTTATTATTTATATGAGTAGCCCATAGCTGTCTTCAGACACACCAGAAGAGGGCATCAGATCCCATTCCAGATGGTTGTGAGCCATCATGTGGTTGCTGGGAATTAAATTTAATTCTTCTAGAGCAGCCAGTACTATTAACTGAGTCATCTCTCCATTATATCTTTTTTTTCTTTTTTTTTTTTTTTTTTTAAAGGAAGAACTCGGGGTTGGAGATTTAGCTCAGTGGTAGAGCGCTTGCCTCAGCGTTTAAAGGCCCTGGGTTCGGTCCCCAGCTCTGAAAAAAAAAAAAAAAAAAAAAATTAAAGCAAAAAAAAAATAAAGAAAGAAAGAAAGAATTCTCTGTATAGTCTAGACTAGCCTCCAACTTGTGGCAACTCTCCTGTCTCAGTTTCCCTTAGTGTGGAGATGACTGTCACATGGCACTGTGACTGTTTCAGTTGGGTCAATTTCTCATGGTAGAATTTTATGATGAAATAAAACAATATTATTTCTGTTCAAGTAGTGAAACTGAGGCACTGACAGTTAGGTGCCTTACCCAAAATTACATATCAGGTAATTGACAAAACTAGGAATTCCTGATTCAGAATCCCACAGGGGAATAGTTTACCCATCTAATCTGACAAATACAAATTCAGGAAAAAAATAAATACTTCGGAGATAAAAAAAAAGAGCTCAGGTGTTGTCATACGTTTCTATTCCTTTGAAGAAACACCATAACCAAAGTAACTTATAAAGGAAAGCATTTAATTTGGAAGCTCATGGTTACAGGGTTAGATTTCATGACCAACACAATAGGGAGCATTGCAGTAGGCAGGCAGATGTGGTGCTGGAGCAGTAGCTAAGAGTTTCCATCTTGGTCAACAACCACACAGCAGGGAGAACTAACTGGGAATGGTGTGGGCTTTTGATGCATCAAAATCCAGTAAGACACTTCCTCCAACAAGGCCACACCTCTTAATCCTTCCAAAATATTTCCACCAACTGGAGACCAAGCATTCAAATATATGAGCCTAAAGCAGCCATTCTCATTTAAACCATGACAGCTGTTAAGAAAGTCTGCTGTTCTGACAGAAGAAGGTCCATTCCCAGTATCCCCATGAGGTAGCTCACAAATGCCAGTAACTTGTAGCTCCTGGGGCTCTGATAACTTCTTCTGGCCTCCCTGAGCACCTGCATGCATGTGCACATGCACACACGCACTTTATCATTGTTTAAACCCTCCTCCTTTTCTAAATTACTTCACAGCATGTGCAATCCAGACAGCTTGTCTAAAACCTGTAATTAAGCAGAGTAGATGCTGCAAACTCTGCTTTGTGATTGAATTATTGATGTTTTCATAAGTCTGTTTTTGGGGTGCTTTTGTTGTTGTTTTGTTTTTTGTTTGTCGTTGTTTTTAATCTTTCTTCAAAATAACGACCATATTGAGTTGCTCTGTGTAGTTTGCTTGCTCATTGCTTTGAGACATGGTCTGTCTCTGTCACTCAGGCTGGCTAATGTTGGCATTTTAAAAACTTCTGTGCATAATCCTTGGTTTTCGATATATTCTAGAGTAACTGAAGCGCTCTCCTTTTCTGACTGTCAGTTATCCCATTGGATCCTGAATCTCCTTACTCTTATCTATTCTGATTGAGCAGATCATTTCCTCCAGGTTTAGAACCTATTTACCTCGTTCCTACCTTACCAAACTTGCTTCTTTCCTAGGTGATCTGGGACAGAGTCAGCGATGGCTCTGGATTCTTGTTCCTACCATCAGCAGCAAACATTGGGATGGGGTGGATCCATCTTAACATCCCTTGGCCTGCTGTGCCAACCAGGACACGTGCCCCTGTGAGCTGCGGTTGAGCTTGTATGGGTTGTATCCACCTTCCTCCGTAGTCTTTGGGTTATCCTTCTCTAACCAGTTCTGATAGCTCTGTCTTCAAGGATTGAAACTCTGACCTCCTGCTGACTGCGTGCTGGTGAGTCAGGCATAAGCAGTTCAAGTCTATGCCTGCTCCATGAGTGTCAAAGAGAAATAGATTTTAGAGATTCCAGAAGTCCCTAAAGAAAAGCTTTTTCAGGAAAAAAAAAAATAAGGTATCATAAACTCTACTGTTGAATTAAAATGCAATATATTAGGTAGAACTTCTCGATTATGGGAGGAAGAAAGATGGCTCATTCAAAACAGCACTTGCCTGGCAAGTATGAGGACCCAAGTTCAGTACCCAGTACCCAGAACCCAGAACCCACATAAGAAGCCAAGTACAGAGCTGGCAGGTAGGTTAGCAGGTAAATAAAAGCACTACTGCCAAACCAGACAACCTGAGTTCAGTCTTAAAGCCAGTTGAGGGTCTGGCTACTTGTGATTCTGGATGGAAATGGCAAGATAGAAGACGCAAACAGATGGGTCCTCTGATAGGATCTACTGGGAGCTCACAAGCTGACTAACCTGACCTGCAGGGTGAAGCTTCAGGTCTGTGAGGGCTCTGGCTCTGACTCCCACATGTGTGCTGTACACACACACACACACACACACACACACACACACACACTTCTCAATTCCAGGTTACATTGGAAACATTGGTAGTCACCACTTCATTCCCCTGCCCAGAACTCTGAGGTCAAATGTAAACCAATTGAGAGAGACGGAGGGAGGGAGGGAGGGAGGGAGGGAGGGAGGGAGGAGGGAGAGAGAGAGAGAGAGAGAGAGAGAGAGAGAGAGAGAGAGAGAGAGAGAGAGAGAGAGAGTTCTAGGGCATGAGTGAGCTTTTAAGACAGGTCCACTTTTCATATGCAAACTGGATGAAAGCAGATCCTTCTAGAAGAATAAAGGTTCTACTGATTGTCCCTGGGTTCTGATGCTAATCATGCAGTTGGTACCACCAGGAGAAATTCCTCCCCTCCAATATGGACTTTTCATAATAAATAGTCATTTCTCAGAGGAATTTCTAAGATACCCACATTTCTTTCCCAGAGAGACTGATGTGAGTCTGTGTGCCCTGGAAAGCGACCTGCTATCTCTCTCTCTCTCCTCTCTCTCTCTCTCTCTCTCACACACACACACACACACACACACACACACATTTTAATTTAAAGAAAAAAAGAACTATTCTTCTCATTCCCACAGCTGTTTTTCACACCAAAGTAGAATTGCCTTCGTGGCTAAGAAAAACACTGTTGTTGGTCAAAAAGTTGAAATATTCCTACCAAATCAGCACATCCTAGGCTCTACCCTAACATGAAAGAAACTCACATTAAAATAATATTAATGTTAATAATTAGTACTTCTAAATGATTTTAAAGGCTTTTTATGCAATTATAAAGGATTTGATTGTCATAACATTGCTAAATGCTCTGGTGCCTTCTGCCTGTTGCCCTTGGTCCCTGCAACCCTGACACGTAATTTATTTCTCGTCTGAGTGAACTCTAAGCATTAATGTCCATTAAGAATTTCTGAAACAAAGTCCCAAGATTACTTGGAGCACTGTCAATAAGATTATCATTAATAGTTCTTCTGTCCTAGACAAGGACAGCATTTTGTAACATTGTTTCTGTTTAGCCAGCCTCTTCTGAGACTGTATCCTGATCTACCCCCCACCCCCTTCCTGGTGCTCTTCTCCTTGACCTATAGAACCCAGCAAGCTCAAGTCTGCCAGCTGGAGGAGGTGGAGTAGGAGGGGCCGAGGGTGAGCACAAAGGGAGAGCGCTTTCTTTGTGAAATAAATGTTGGAGAGAGATCGGGGGTGGGGGTTGTGCCTTAGTTCTTAAATGAATGTTCATTTAAACCTGTAAAGTACGGTTTTCACTGCTGGCTTCCTCCTTCCCTGGATAAAGTCATTAGAGGAGCCCGAGTGCCCCTTGATGGTACACAGGAGGTTAAGTGCTTGATGCTTTGCTGAAATTTGCCTAAGACTTCAACTGCCCAGAGGAGACACACGTTTAGCAACAGTTCCCTGATGGACACACCTTCATCCGCCCAAGGACTATGCTCCTATTTAGTGTAAAACATAGTCACACAGTGCATGCAATTAGAAATATCCTTAGCAGAAACGGGCCCCCAGCACCATGGCCCAGGCAAACTGTCTTCAGCCTTGGGAGGACTCAGTTTACCTCTTTTTTAGTTCAGAGGATCAAAGCTGGAGCCTCCTCACACATGCTCTGGCCGTGAAGCCAGATCCTTTCCTCCTTTTGTTAAGGACACAGAGACTGAGGGAGGTTAAATTATTTACCCAAGATGCCACATTTGACAACAAATACAGCATGTCCGTCCCTCGGGTGTCTTGTAAGAAGGGATTCCCAGTCCTGTAAAGGCCATTGCACCCGGGGACGCTGCTTTCTTAGAATTAAACTGCCAGTATGTGAAGGCTGGCGCAGTGCTGTGACTTGGGCCAATTAAATCCCAGATTATCACTCTGGCAATCTGTTCCCTGCCACAGTCACCTGAAAAGTAGGAATGTGGGTATGTTGGGGGAAGTAAAACTAAAATAAAAAAAAAAGATAGCTTCTCTGCATTTTTAGGCATTGTTTGCGCTACTGCTTTGATATTTAACAGAGAAGGGACCACAGTTAGATCCCCTGCCTAGGTGTTGTTCATTGCAAGAGCACCAGAGAAGACAGGAGCATACCCACTGAGCAAGCCTTTGTCTAGCACGACAGGTCTCTGAAAATGCTCATTTAGGAATTTGCCACACCAGGGAAGGAAGACAGATGCTCCCCTTCCACACAGAGAAAATACCTCTGTACCCTGACAACCGCCTCCGAGAAGCCCTTAGAGGAAGTTAATTGACATAAGATTGGGCACAGATTGGAAATAATCAGATTACATTTCTAAAGCACTCTCCTCCAAGAGTCTACGACTCTGGAAGTCCAGTGCACTGATCAGCCTGCCGGTGGGTGACAAATGTGTGGCGTTTTCCTGGCATGTACCTTGATGTATCTTGAAATGTGGTTGGCTGAATTGAGTGGGGCAAGCTTATGATCCCGGATGGCATACTTTGATTTTTGAGTATTAATGGGATTTTTGCTGTCATTGTTGTTACTGTTGTCGTTGTCTCTGTTTTTAAGGATTTAAATCCCTAATTTAGAACTACAGCCGTAGGTCTTGAGAAGTTTCAGGCAGTGCAGGGATTGCAGAGCAAGCGTGAGGGCTTGGGGTCTATCTCCCCAAATCTGTACTTTAAAAGCAAACAAACAAACAAGGCATGGTGACGCCTGCTTATAACCCCAGCACTGGGAGCCCAGGGACCAGAGGACCTCTGGGACTCACTGGTCAGTCAGTCAAGCCTACTAGATGAGTTTAAGGACAGTAACAGGCCTGTAGCAAAACAGACACAACAAAAAACAATTAAACATCACACACACACACACACACACACACACACACACACACTCACTCTCACACTTAACAATTTAGAGTATTTTACAATGTGATGATAGTTTTGAGAAAAGGGCTAGGCTTGACCAAAGCACAGACCCTATGTCAGCAAGACACGAGGGTGATAAGGGCAAATGCAGTTCATGCAAAATGTTCCCTCTGTTCTAGAATATTTTAGATTAAGTTTGTCCTTTAGTTGTTAAGACTGGAGTTTCTTTGTGTGTTTGACTCTCTCCCTCAAACCTAAACTGGGGCTTGGTTTAAATGAGCTGGGGACAGCGCTTAATACTCTTCCCATAGGTTTAAATTATTTATACAGCTCACTACTAAGAAGCATATTTGAAGGAATAGACCCCCCCCTTGTTGAGTACACTTTTTAGAGATGTTATCTACACCAGGGTCTTAAAGCCTTGCCTTGGGGACTGTTTCCCATCAAGCAGTAACTTCCACGGAGAAATGTTAAATGTGCTAATTAAGTGTCCCTGGGCCTTGGTTTCTCAGTCTGTGAAATGCAGCGATCTTCTTCTTTGTCCTTTATTCCTAGTCTGTGGAGTCACAGATACAAAGTATCACAAGTCTTGGAGAGAAAGAGCAGAGGCAAATTCAAGCCACCTGCAGGATCAAGATAATTATTTTTTTCAAGTGGGGAGGACAACGGGAGGTTTATAAAATGTTTCGTTATCCCACAGAATTTATCTTTCATGCTTTTACACTGTTGCTCTCGCTTGCTTTTTCTAGGGAAACAGAATTCTGTCTTCAAAAGAGCTCCTCAATTAAAAAGAAAAACGTGGAATATACCCAGTTAGAGTGTCATAAATATGACTTGAGCCTTTAGAAAAAAAAAAAGCATAGTATCCTTGAGAGGAAGAGTGGCTTTATTCTCTTCTTCATTTGATTGGTTAACCTGTCTTCATTGTATATAATAATGTAATTTAGGATTATTTTTATATAAACAGGAGTTACTGAATTCAAAGTTCAGTAAAATACAAATGCAAAAGAACCAGTTTAATGGCGGAAGTTCAGACACAAGCTGTCAGTCTGTATTTCACCTGCTACCTTTAGCGACCCCAACATTGGCATGACCTCCGTTTGCCCAGATAGCACGTTAATTGGCAGCACCACAAAACTACAAGACCAAGAGTTTAAGCCATTTTGAGGGGGAAGACATGCTTTCTCTCGAGAGACAGATATGAAGGCCCTGCTCCATGCCTGTTACTATAACCTCCTAGATCAGGCAGCTCTTCCTGGAAAGAGATTCAAAATCTATTATGAGTGTAATCATCATGAAAAATTTTGATGAGAACACAGTACCACGCTGAATAATAACTTTAAGTAGAAAACCCAACGCAGTGGGATTTTCATCAGGCCTTCAAGTGTCAGGAGAAAAATAGTTCCACACTCAGCGAATATAGATAGGTCTGTTTGGGGTTGTGTTCAATCCGATTGTGTGTGGGGGGTTGAATAATCAGGAGTGACAGCCTAAGCGCTTTCTCTTCGAAGTGATTTTACAGAAGGCACCATTTCCGAAGGAGAGTATGCTCGCATCTCCAGTAATGCTGAAAGGGCACTAATGTATCAATTTATTGGCTCCGGGTGTCATGAGCTGGAGTCACAAATCATCCTTGGATTTTAAGATTCTCTCACTCACTGCTGCTGTTGGGGAAAGGGGCTTTCCTAGGATAAATGAGGCTTTTGAAAGTTCTAGAACACTCCTGCAGTTTCATGGGTGAGTCTTCAAGGGTCTTCGCGGAAGGTTCTCGCTCACTCTGCAAAGCCAAAGTAAACATGATGGAAAAATAATCGTCTAGTTTTCCTCAATAAAGGGAAGGGGATGGGGATGGGCAGGGTGGAGGCGGGGGCAAAAAGACGACAAATTTGAGTTAGGCTATGTAATTTCAGCTTCCTTAAATAAGGCCTTTGGAAAACTTTGGAGAAGCAAGTGTGTGATTTGGGGCTTGGCTCACAACATTGAAACTTTTCCCCCTTAATTTCTACCAAGTTTTTCGTAACAGATCTCTTCCCCGAACGACGTGTCCCATCGTTAGGTAATACCCGTGATGCAGGCGGCCAAAATCTCCAGCTACTTTTACTTTCCAGGGGAGGGTTAAAAAGTTCTCTTAAAAACTTAAAAAAAAAAAAAAAAAAAAAAAAAAAAAAGTCAAGGTTTGCCACAATTCTCAGTCACAAGTTAAATGTTTTCAACAGTTTGGTTATTTTTTAGTCTATTTAGCCCCGAGAGTATCTCCTAGGAAGAAGAAGCCTGGGAGGCATTCAAGGTTTAGCTACACTGAAGCTAAGCTAGAACCCCTTTGCTTATGGCCATCCGCTCTGTCAGATGCCATTTGCCAGCTCCTACTTAGTTCCACTTGTCACCTGTCACCCGTAAATCATCTTGGGGACATCCAGGGTGCTGACTCATGCATCTTCTATTCCCTCACCATACATATTGAGACTCTATGTAGAGAGTTAGCCACCGCTCCCCCACGGGCTTTAACAAATATGGACACATAAATAACACTGCGTGTGGTTGTATTTTCTTCGCTATGTAAAGCTACGGGTCAGGTGAGCAGGAAGAAGCATTTTCATTAGGAGGGAAACTCGGAATCTATGGCTGTGCCAGATGAATGGCTCCACCGCTCAGCCCACTCTTCTCAGACTGGGTTGGCATGGCGCTCCTGTGCCTTCTGCCTGCCCGTTAGCCCGATCCCCTCCCATACGGACAATAAAGCAGTGAGCTTTCTCTCATCTCCTTCATCCTGGTGGACTACTTACTGTCTGCGCTTTTGCTTTGTGTATGCACGCGTGTATGTGCATATGTGAGTGAGGGTGCACATGCGTGTGCAGGTCTATGTACACACATGTGTGCAGAGGTCAGAGGACAGCCTCAGGTATATGCCATCCACTTTTGTTTTGAAGATCGTCTTTTGTTGGCCTGAAATTTACCTACTGGCTAGGCCGGCTGACCAGCACACTCCAGGAATGTGGTGTGCCTTCGACTGCCTCCTCAGCCAAAGGATTGCAAACATGTGCCAACACACCTAACTATTTTTAAACATGGATGCTGGGGGCTGAACTCTTGTGTTTGCAAGGCAAGCACTGTGCTGAGCTCTCAGCTATGCAGTTAGTTAATAAGAGAGTGGATGAGCTCACCTTCCCTGCCATCTATGGTTCAGGGCTTTGGGGTATGTCTTAGGATGAATCCCCACTCTCCGTCACCAGGGGAAGGTGACAAGTTTCAAGCCCACAAGCGCATGACCTATGACCACAGAGATCCTCACGAGACCTTGCCTGACCTTTCTCTCTGTCTCTTCTCTTCCAGGTATCTCAGTCACGAAGAAGACACACACATGTAAGTAGTGCCTTTTGTTTCTGTCCCAAGTTTTCTGAAGAGTTGGAATTCGCATATGTCTGGCTGCTGTGGCCCTTCGAGCATAAGCCAATGTCTCCATGGTCAACAGTGGTCATACTTTCAACCTGTAGTGGTCGGGTTTGGCACATCTCCACCTGTTTGTGCTGAGTGTGTGTTGAAGAGAGAGAGGTCAGGCATAAGCTGATGAATTCTGGTTTTCCAAGCCACAAATCTCTAGAGACACCATGAAACCTAGTCAGGAGGATCAGTTACTTACTGCTCACCTCTTATTCTGGATCCTTCTTAGAAGAGTTTCTGGAAAACCCCAATTTCTTTTCAGCTTCTCTCTCCTTTTCCTTCCCACTAGCTCACAGATGAGCTTGTTTTGTTCTTATGTCTGTGGAGCAGATATACTGAGGGGGATAGAGGCGCTGCTGAACAACCATGGCATGGCCCGAGGGGGCCCTGGTAACTGGCATTGATAGTTTGGTGTGGAACTGTGTGCTGGGTCTACGCTCTGTATTCATCCCACTTCTCAGGGTCAATCGCCTTCATCGACTGCCTCAAATCAAACTCCACCATAAGCTTACCAACTCACGTCAGTGTAAGGTGCTGTGATCTGCAGTCGGAGCAGTGATGTTTGACTGAGCCTTGAACTTCAGGATGAAACACTGTGTTGCTGATGCAAGCAGTCAACCTTCGCTGTAGTTGACCAGCATTTATTCAGGCTTTGAATGAATGGAGTCTTTAGAATTCGATGAGTATTTTAGACCATAGATATGTATTACCTATGAGATGTGTTTGGGCATCTTCCTAAGTCGAGCATTAGATCTATTTTTGGCATGACAGAGGAATGACAAGGATATATTCCCCACATTTTTCTTCATTCAACTTTTTGTAATTTTTTTTTAATTTCACGTGAATCATTTGGTGCGGGGGAAGCAATATCTATGTAACATCAAAAATAGTTTCACTTGTGCCTCGGTTGACTCTCAAAATCTGCTCTTGGGTTTGTCTGTCTGTCTTTCTGTATTTGTAGAAAAGAGAAATATAAGAAATCAAAATTTTTATTTTTGAAAGGAAAAAGAAATACCTTGCAATGAGAAGCTGCCTGACATTTAGGGCCCAGTCTTGCAATTCCTCCATGTGGCTCTCATGGATCTCCATGGACTGCTTGTTTGATGTACCATGAAAGGTCCAGCCCAAGCTGGATGATGGATGCTCAGGATGGCACCTCCACCTTTGCAGTCGCTGTGCCCCCCTCTATCAGGGTAGTCTGTGACCCTTAGTTTTTTGGGGTTGTTCTGTCGTTGTTCTTGTTGTTCTTGCTGTTGTCGGTGCATAATTGAGCTCATGCTGACTGAGAGATTGACAGCGCAGGCCACTGAAGTCCTCTGTATATCCGCAGGGCAGGCATGGTACAGAGAGCTTCCTTGCACAGCCTTGCCCATGAGCTCGTCCCTGGCCTGGAGGGACCCACTCTAGAGGTGGTAAGTAATCCAGTCTTTCTGCTAGCTCCGTCCTGGGCCTCTCCCAAGCAGGGGCTGCTGATTGTGCCTACTGTTGATGGTGGTTTGGGGTGTGGACTCCTGGCCACCTAGCAATACACCAAAAGTGGCAGACAGTTTGCATTGTGGATTGGCTCTTAGATAAGCAGACAAAAGAACCCAGTTCAACTCCATTAGATACGAAGAGGACACCTCAACCAATGAGATAACAGAAGGCAGAGAGCACAGACGTTGTTATTGCACAGACAGCTCATCTACAAAGACATTCAAGGTATTGCCATCACTGAAAATAATTTACTTGCATATATAGAAATTCATGGAGGGATTTGGGAGACGGCAGTGAGAGCGCTGACTAGAAATGGAAAATTATACTTTAATAGCAGGCAACTTAACCTGGTAGGCCTTTCCACCAAAGCTTACACAGTTTCATCTCTGTCAACCTTAAAAGATATAGCCAGAATGGTAGTTTCTTTCTAACCTTGAAGGTCAATCTGGGGTGTCCAACCTTCTGACACCATTACATGACATTATCATCTACAAAGTTCATACTGGAAAACCTCTCAATTCAATCGAGTTTATTATCACAATGCTTAAGTGAGTTTGTGGTTTATATGGAGCCTCATTTACATGACCTGGACTATGAGGCCTGAGGGTTGCAGGTTGGACATCCTGGAAGACATTAAGTATGAAGTCCCTGCAGAAAAGCTCAGAGCGCGTGAGTGTCCTTGACTGAAAGATTTAGGTTAAATGATGTTGGAATGTTTGGGGAAGGGTAAGATGATATTTAACTCTTCTGCGTGCTGGAGATTCTCTAGAATAAAATATCCCCACACCCAGTTGGAAAGAGTAGCATTCCGACAGCGGACATAGGACTGAGTGTCCAGAGAGATTTAACTCTTGGAGCTGCATGAGTGTAGAAGTCTTCTATGCCATTGGAACACAGATTGCTTTTGTCACCCAGCTTGACAGATAGCTCTTGATGTTTCTGGTCTTAGTGTCTCTACAGGGCCCACAATGTATGCGGGAAAAGAAAACCAATCAGTTCTTTCTCTAATAGCCATCAGCCAAATGAGTTCTTCCTTACAATCCGTCGGGTTTTACTTGAAAATGAAATCGTCCTAACATGCTTCACCATTTTCTTTTTTCTTGCTTTTTTTTTATATATAAAAAAGATGTTAATTTTCAGCCCCTCTTAAGTCCTCTTGACATCTGTTCTTCAAGAAGTTTTGCTACCAGTGAAGTCTATGAAGTCGTTTCTGTACTGGCTCAAATTTTTCACTTTTAGCCAGGGTTCTGGAAACCTTGGTCAAGCCCTGACTGTATAATGGTTGACAACTCGAGTCACCCTGCATTAGTGGTTTCAATCTGAGCTTCCAAACTGCCCTCCAAAAGAGATTGTTCAACTTTCAGATTAATAGGTAGAGTTGCCAAATATATTATCAGACCAGTGTGTCAGGTCACATGTGCACTTCTCAGAGGTGCAAGAACTATCAAGTGAACCTCAATTGTTGTGACACTCAGATGCGCGTGTACACACACACACACACACACACACACTATGGCACACACACACACACACACACACACACACACACACACACACACACACACACGCACACTATGGTTTGGGGCAAACCATGCCGTAAGTTTCATGAAAGAACGTGAGATCACTAGCCTCCAAGAAGTCCCTGAGCATAGTCCTCAGAGAAGTCAGGTACTCCCAAGCTCTGGATGGTGCCTAAAAGTTTTAACTCTACTTGTCTCAGGGGGACAAGTTAAAGTTTGGGGGTTTCTCATGCTAAGCCACGATGCCCACCCAAATTGGCTGAGAAATTCTTACATCTGTAACGTTTTTCGATTGTTGATAGCAAACGCTGCCATTAGGTTTTAGAATGTGAACGTGAAATGGCATCTTTACTTGTGGGATAGGGACATATTAGATCAATTTCACACTGTGGTGTGGAATTTCAATTTCATTTTCATGGTGATTACACAGCTCTGGTTGGACACTTGCAGGAGCACTTTCACGTTGTTCTCTCCCAGGAGTGCTCTGGCTTCTCATTCTGATGAGCTAATACTGGGTAGATAAGACCTCCCCCGCCCCTTGGAATCAGCCGCTGTTTAGATTTCTTAACTGTCAAGGAAAACTAGTCATTCACTCCTAACTTCCTGACTTCTTAATTGAATTCTGCTTGGACAGTTCTGCATTTACTAAAATGTCATGCAAGGGCAAATATGGAGCTGAAAACCTGCAGTGGGAAGGGGGCCTAAAGGGATGGCTCAGTGGGTGGTTAAGAGCACTGGCTATTCTGTTCCTCCAGAGGATCCAAGTTCGGTTCCCAGCATCCATACTGGGTGACTCACAACCACCTTTAACTCCAGCTCCAAGGGATCCAACACCTCTTCTGGACTCTGCAGACAGCTGCATTCACGAGGCAGAAACATATCTGCACACACAGATGAAAATTAAAAAGAAAAAGAAAACCTGCAACAGGCCATCCTCCCCAGTCTCTGTGAAGATTAACATCTTAGAATTGTCACCAAACAATTAAAATGCAGCCACTACAAGGCAAGCCCAGGGGACATTTAGAGAGCCCTGAGGTTGCGTCAATGACACCTGAACACTGCCATTTCTTCCTATTGTCATCTTTAGCTGTAGTTCTTACTCTTCCAGTCTAGCCCTGCCTCACCTCTTTCCTTTACACACAGAGAGGCACATGTGTCTAGAAAGTACAGGTGACTCAGGGGTAAACAGTCAAAAGTCTGACTTTTTATCCTCAAGTCGATTCGTCAACTTTCCATACAACCCCTCTCCCAAATACCAACAGAAATACTGTATCCAAATATTCCAAAATATTTTAGTATTAACACAAATTGCTACTAACAGATAAGTTAGTACATCATTTTATGTTTGGTTATAGCAGGCTAACACCTAAAGTAAATAATTAAAGCACTGTATTATTTATAAATAGATTCTGATTCTCAGCAGTCAAAATATTTTAGCACAAATCTGAATATTTCTTTTAGGTGCTATCTTTTATATTCCTTTTAAAAAGTGTTTACTGCATTCATTTAAAATAGAATAGATTAATGTATTCACCTTTCTTCGATGTATCTATATCTTATTATTTCGCATGTTTGAGTGTTTTGCTTGCATGCATATAAATGCACCACATGCTTGCCTTGTGCCCAAGACAGAAGATGGATTCGGATCCCCCAGGACTGACATTACAGATAGTTGTGAGCTTCCATGTGGGTGATGAGAATCTACTGCTGGGTGCCCCAGGTCCTCTGCAAGAGCAACGAGTGCTCCTAGTCACCCTTCCAACTCCCAAACCCTGTGTACACTTTTTTATTCCAAGAGACACAGCTTTGAATTTGACTTGAAGAAAATGAGTCTGGGGGTCTCTCCCACAAAATAAACCCAACAATTTGTCACAACTGTTTCTCTCTACTCAGGAGAACCCAAACCCCAAGAAGCCCATTCTCCAAGGTGTTCTTTTCTGGAAGTCACTCTTTGCTTGTAGAGTCTCAGCAGCCTCAGACTTGAGACCATTCACAGAGCGGAGAAACTCGGGCCATTCTTGGCAAGACCATAGGAGGATGCTTCGGTGATGGAGCTCAGAGGTTGCCTTGACAACCCAATTGACTCAGTAATTATTATTTCAAGTACTAACTGGATGTTTCATTAGGACATTAAGACAGACATGAGCCTTCCTTTAGTGGGCCTCCATTCTCACCATTTGGCTCATTGACAAATAATCTTTAAAAAAAAAAAAAAAAACCTTACGTGTGTGCTCATAAAGTCACTGGAAGGTTTATTTGCTAGAGCTATTAGCCATCCAAGACATAAAGCTTGATGACAATGGGACATAACCAAAATGCAAATGATCATGCCTTACCCTGCTCACCCTGTGTTGGCAGGTCCTTTAACCTCAAGGATTCCATAAAATGAGGGACAGAGCTTAGGTCAGAAAGGGTAAGTAGGGGCAAATAGTCATAGGAAACAACTTAAGATGCAAGTATCAAGTACATCCACTCCAGAAGATTCTACTCATGACCAGAAAGCAAGTTTAGCTGGAGTGTAGGAGAAAGGAAAAGGCTTAGACTTTCTATACAGGATCCAAATGCTGTGGTTCAAACATCTGGGAACAACCAAGTAAATCCAAGGACTTCACCTGGGACCCTAGAAACAAACGGTCCCTATTGCTCCTCCCCTTCGCTCTCATCCTGAACAATAACTACCCACTCCCTTCAAGAACGACTAGACGCAAGAAGCCGGGTGTCTGGCATAGAGTCTGGAAATGATTTCATTGTTTAGAATCAGTCTGTGAGACTACAGCTACACCCTCCTAAGCTGCTCTGTGACCCATCACATTAAAAATAAATGGGCTGTGCTTGGCCCTGGGGGTTCTCCCAAGGCAGACGGTTCTCATACTCCTAAAACCCAATGTCAGGGTGAGAACCTGGGAACTCCATAGAAGTCCGGAATTTCCATCAACTATCAAATGCTCCCTGCAGAGCTATACCCGCTAAGTGTTTCCACCTCGGCCTCTTGATGTTGGCATTTCTTGGTTAGTAGACTCCAGATTCATGAGCTGACTTTAGGACAAAAGAATGTGGGTTCCTTTCTATTGCTTTAATAAACGCGCATGACCAAAACAACTTGGGGAAGAAAGTGTTTATTTCTTTATGCATTCCAGTCACAGTCACACATGAAGGAAGTCAGGGAAGGAACCCAAGACAGGAATCTGGAGGCAGGAATTGAAGCACAGGCCATGGGGTTACTTCTTGGCTTGCTCCCCATGGCTTGCTCAACTTGGTTTTTGTACTCCCAGTTCCAGCTCCCCCAGGGTGGCACTGTTCACAGTGTCCCGGCCCCTCCCACTTCAATCACTAATCAAAAATCTGCCCCACAGACTTACATATAGGCCAACCCAGTGGAGGCATTTTCTCAGTGAAAGTTCCCCTTCCTAGATGACTCTAGTTTATCTCAAAGTGACAAAAACCTAATCGGAATACTGCCTTGTAACATAGGTTCCAAGGGTGTGTTGAGGTATAGGAACTATTTAGAATTCTTGGAGAAAACAAAAGTAATCTGGCTTATTAAATACTGGTGTGTGATTAGTAGATTTATTACCTAGTTAAATAAACTCTTACGTGCCATTGGCCTGAACTTTAAGAGAAAGTTGGGAGCTGTGGGGGAAGCTCAGTTGGTAAGGTGCTTCCCATGACAGCATGAGAACTTCAGTTCAGATTCCAGGACCCCGTGTGTTTAAACAAACAAACAAAAGCAGGTATGGTGATGCACACCTATAATCCTAGTGGAGGGGAAGCAGAGACAGAGGATGCCTAGGAGTTTCCTGGCCAGCCATCTTATCCAAATTGGGGATATCCTGGTTCAGTGAGAAACTCTGCCTCAAAATCCATGATGAGGACAGGCCATGAAAGACATCTGCTATTGACCTTTAGCCTCCCACACACATGCACACACAAATACCTACACCAGGTGTATGTATGAAATAAAGAAAGGGGTCGAGGAGAAAGAGAGATGCTAGTTATCTATTATAGATGACCATGTTACCTTCAATTCAACAACGAGAGCAATACAACAGTGGGAGGAGAAGTGCTCATAGTTGCGGCCAACAGTGGTGTACCCCACTCACTAGGCACTTCTCAGACTCTATGTATTCTGTTTAATGCTGGCTTTATCTTCTCTCATCTTCTCATGAGTTCCATTGGATTTCGCCCTTGCAACAAGTTTCAGATAAAAAAAAATTGTATCCAAAGAGTAAATCACTTAGCTTAAAGAAGTCAAAAAAACGTGTTTCCTCACCCAGCTGGTCATGGGCAGAGCCCAGACTCAGAACCAGATGATACTGACTGTCTCTATGCATGGCGAGCCGTCCTGACATCTTTAGCATGGACAGTGCCTCATGCTTTGGACCATTTGGTGAGAGGCACTTTTTTGAGGGAACTTTACAAATTCTCATGTGTTTCATATGGCCATGGCTTTGGGATGTAGTTCCTGTGCCACTCCTGTTCCACAGATGGACGCTAGGCCACATACAGTGGCATGTTCCAAGGGCACTCTAGCTCCGGCTGGCTTCCTCAGAGTGGTTCTCCCCCTCCACAGTAGGAAAGAAAGCCAAGCATGACACAGTCATGGCTACAGCTGAGGTTTTACTTTTTAAAATCATTTTAGATTCTAGTTTCCCTCTGTTATTGTGGGTATACAGGCAGCGTGTAATGTCTATGGGTAGGCATGTGTGCTGTAGCATACATGTAGACATTAGAGGGCAACTTTGTACAATCATTTCTCTCCATCCACCTTTGAAGATCTGGGAACTCGAACTCAAATTGTTAGACTTGTACAGCAATCTCCTCTACCTACATAGCCATCTTGTAGGCCCCTGGTGTTGGTTTTGTGGTTGTCGCTGGTTGACTTTGGTTTGACTTTTTTTTAATCTTATAATTATTTCATGTGTGGGTAGGCTTTTCCACTTGAAGACTCAATTTATTTCAAGGCATAAGAATGTTATTCCTGCTGTATGGAAAAGTTCATCTAACCAAGATGGTCGCTGGCAACTATCGAGCCTTCCCATGTTAAAAGGACCGTGCTTTACCTTTTGAGCATCCTAACCTGACCCTTCAAAGACAATGAGCAGTCACTGTCACCGTTCATACAACCCAGCTGACCTTATGGTACGAGCAGCTCATCTGAGGTTCCTAAGCTTCTAGGAGAGCCAAAGCCCCAACCACTAGCCATGTGCATGTCTGGCGGCATGAATTAATCTCCCACTGAATCAAAAAAGCCCTTCATTATTGTCAGTGCCATGGATAGTTCTCATTCTCTTAGCTCAACTTGATCATTGATGCTTAATATTCCGTGTCCACACAGACAGTGCAATTCAGCACACTGAGGTTTTCTTGAAGCTCCAACCAACCAAGCAAACAAGATGGCCGGATTGAGTACTTGGAGACTGGAATATAGCTGAGAGATGAGCAGCTACAGGGTTGGGGAGGTGGATCACTGATCAAGAGCACTTGCTGCTCTTGTAGAACGTAAGAGTTTGGTTCCCCAAACCCACACTGGGCAATTCATATATGCCTATAACTCCAACTCCAGGAGATCAAACACCGTCTTCTGGCCTCTGTGGGCATGAGCACACATAGTACAGACACACGGACATGAAAATCAAAAGAGAGTAAAGCTCCTTTAGATGACAGCAGCTAGGTTTTGCTGATGCTTAATCCTACCTGAATTTAAGACTCGATCTGAGTAGTGACATCTACAGGGGAGGAATAAGAGTGGCAGAGAAGCAGAGATTCAAATGTGTTTGAAGTGTGACAAAAGCCACCACTTTATGCTAACAGCTTAAGCAGTTACCCAAACACTTTGCACTAACTTTTTGGCTATGGTTGCTGCCCATATGTATCTGCACATTGTTGCAACTAAGGTTTTCACTTCGGAGCCAACGCCCCTCTTGCCTTCAATTGCCCAAACGTACCTCTTAATGGAATGTTCTCTATTGTTCCACTTCCATCTGTGGGCAAGTGTCTCTCCTATACAGCAAAGGAAGGCTCCTTTCATCTTGTACTGGGTTGACCACCGGAGCATTAATTCTAGCATCTAACGTCTAAGTCAACAGTCAAGTGTAATTATTAAAAAAGGAAAGCCGAGCCTGGCATGGTGACACACATCCGAAGGCTGAGGGAAGGAGATGGGTTGCTAACAGTTTGAAGCAAGCCTGGATGAGGCTGTGAGTTCCAGGCCAGGCAAGGGTGCTTAGGGAGGCCCTGTCTCCAACTAACAACAGATAAATAAATTGTCAAACAGAAAATGGTAGAAAAAGAGAGAGATTATGGTTTAGATTCTGTAAAAGAAGTTAGTAGATAAACCTTTCTTTTTTGACTTTTGCTGTGGGGGCAAAAAGGAGATTTTATGACAAAAAGGTCCTGACATTTAGTAGCAGAACCTAAGGATGGCAAGCAGGCTGCATAGCAGACAGCGGCTGACGTCTGTAAGAAGGCAGGACCAGGAGGCAGGCAGGTTTACAAGCAGAGATGCTCCTAATTCCTAACCCATGCCTCGAACTGCATGAGGTCCCATGTAGAAAGTTCACCACATTCCTCTCCGTCTCTAATAGCTTCCTCTGCAGGGGGAAAGCAAAACAAAACAAAACAAAACAAACAAACAAACAAACAAACCTCCTTTTGAAGACTGTGTGTGTGCATGCATGTGCCAGAGGATAAACTTGGTCCTTGTTCCTCAAGCACCAGACACCTTGATTTTTGAGTCTCTCATTAGCCTGGAACTTGCCACATAGGCTAGGCTGACCTACCAGCGGGCTGCAGCCCTTTGTCCGTCTCTGCCTCCCCAGCACCGGGAGCATATGCTAACATGTCTGGATTTTGTGTGACTTGTAAGGATTGAGCTCAGGTCCTCGTGTTCTCAAGGCCAGTACTTTATGAACTGCCCCTCTCCCTGGCGCCCCTTGCCTCCCCCAGATTTGAGGGAGTCTTTGTAATGAAAAGTGCCACAAGGAAATGCAGGACTGGGTTTGTATTTACGTTTTAACATCTCGTGGGCTCAGCTCACAGGTGATGACCCGAGCTCTGTCTGAGGCCATGGTGAGATCACTAGGTCAGTCGATGGCTGTGGGGACAATTCTGTGGACCCATGTGGCTGGAGTCCAACCAGTACCAAGGAGATGGATAATGAAAGATGTGGAGGTTTCCTTTCACTCGTGGCTGACGACGGCCTACAGAGCACCCAGGGAAATGCAGTGGCCTGGAAACATGGCTTTCCTGTCTTGCCATCTAATAGCATCTGAATCAGAAGCTTCCTGCCTCAGCCCCTTCTCTGAACCCAGATAAAACCCAATCCTTAGAAGCTTCTTTTCCAGCTCTTCCTGTGCTGGACTCCATGGAGAAAATGCTTACTGGGCAGTGAAGACTTCAACCGAAGAGACAAGTCTATTCTGACGTTAGAGAAGGAGCTGGTCCCTTTTGCTCTGTCTCCCTGGCTCTCGGGTCTAATTGTAAGACCAGTCCTTGCCATGTGATTAAAATCAGAGGCATAGAATGAGCCCCAAAGCTTAAAAAATACATATGCACTTTGAATTCCATGGCTAATGGTTCTCCATGCTTGCTTTCATCCCAGGGCTAATTGGCCAGGGCTCCTGTGATACACTGGAAACTGTGTCTTTCCAGCCCTTTTAACTCAGCTACAAATAGCCTGATAAAAATTTGAACCCCAAGGTCCAAATCTTGCTCACATCTCAGGTAGATGAAGGGAGAGCTTCACTGCGTTAGCCCCTTTTCATTACGAAGAATCTTTCCCTCAGACAACTGGGAAAAAAAAACCAGGGAGACGCTATTTTTCTCACAGTTGATATTTCTTCCTTTCTCTAAAGTGGCTTTTCATATGGTTCCTCTTAAAGACTAGGAAGATCTTGGCGAGGTGTGTCCACTACCTGCCCATATGGTCTTTAACCCTCACAAAGAATCTTGGATTCATTTATCTGTCCCCCTCACACCATGTCTCTTTCTATTGACGAATCTGAAGATCCGTTTCCGCTCCCCACCGAGTTGGGGTGTTGTCATAAGTGTAACCAGCCTATGCTGTCTGCGCGCAGACTGGATAACATCGGTGCCCCTAGAGATGAGGCAAAAACTAAACTCTGTCCCCCGAGGCCAATGAAATAGCTGTTTGGTCCCTGGTGTGAAACTTCCTAATAACTTAACTGGGCAGCCTGTGGGTCCCTGGAGGGCTTCTCCACAAGAGTGTTCCCTCTCTTTGTTAAGATTGCTTATTAAAAATGATTTTATAATGAAGTTGCCTCAAATAGCAGTTCTTTTCCTGGTTGTCCTTGAAGCGGCAGCAAAGAACCTAGAGACAACTGTCTAGGGTTTTCCTCCTTGTTAAAACGTCGCCGTTACCACGGGTGCTCTTGATTTTTAAGGAGACAGAGTCTAACTGACACGAATCCCTCTCCACTTGATTATGTCCCTTAACTCACTGTGCAAGGCATTATTGGTACCTTTGCTTGTCGAGCAGGCGCGGGAATCGAATTGATCTCTGTCGATTGAGGACATGTTAGTCTGCCGTGGAAACCAGACTGTCAGGATTCCCCAAGAGAGCAGAGTGGCTAAGAGATGCCCGCTGTCAATCCAGCTTCAACCAAAACAGTGATTTCCAGTGATCTTGTCTCTTTGGTCTCTGATTTCTCCTAGTAACTCACCACTTTCCTGCCATAAGGGATGGGCATAAAGAGGAATCAAATAATAGTAAAGGCCAGTAGGACTGGTACAAGTTTATAATCCCAGTATAGGGGAGACAGAAACATGGGGACTCCTGGGGCTCACTGGCCAGCCAGCCCATCCTACTTGATGCGTTTCAAGTAACATGTAAAGAACAATGCTTAAGGTTAACCTCCAGCCTCTACACATATGCACCTGCACACCCTTGGATTCACACACACGTGCAAATAGTATCAGACTGTATGCTACACTATACATATTCATAGCTTCTTTGTACGCATGGCTATTAGGATGTAAACAGGGTTTGGGGAGTTCACATGGTCTATCAACCTGGTTTTGGTCTGTATGCTGATTTATTTAGCATAAAGAATGATAAAGAAGTTGTTTGCAAGGTTCACCACTGGGCATATCCATCTCCAACATGGCCTCCCATGGCCTTCTCAATTAGTGGTGCAAGAAAGAAAAAGCAATATGAAGTTGTCAGTGATAGACTCAACCTGAAACATTCTCCTCAAGATAGGTTGGCTTGTCAGACAGCGAATCGGTCGTGTACTGAGGTGTGACTGCGTACAGGAGCACAGATGTGGTTTTGCCGTGTGGATACAGGAGCACAGATGTGGTCCTGCAATGTGCTTGCGGGAGAACACCAAAGCAGAAGGTACCCATGTGTATCTTCCAACTGCAGAGATCAACCCTGACTGGTTTTGCTCAGAATGACTGGGCACTAAGAATGTGCCTCAAGTCACTGCGTCAATGTGGGAACCATATCATACCTAAGACTGTCAGGATGTTGTATTAGGAAACTCAAATCTACGCAATACAGTTAACTTTATGAGAAGAAAGGAAAGAACACAAATGGTCTTTATTCTCTTCTCTGAGATACTTTTAAAACATCCTTACGTTTAGCAATTGCTGCCTCCCTCTAACCAGTAAGAATAAACAATTAAAAAGAAAAGGTAAAAACAAAGCAAAATACCTGTTCTGACTGGCCCACACCCTTCGTCTTATACCTAAGAGACAGAGCCTGGCGAATGTCTGTAAGTTCAAGGCCAGCCTGGTCTACAGATTAAGCTCCAGACCAGCCAAGGCTTTATGGGGATACCATGTCACAAAACAAACATAAAAGCACGCAACCGTGTCTCTAAAGGTGCACTGTGACGTATTCATGGTCATACACACCTGGCAGAGATGGAGAAGGGAGGGAGGGGAGGAGAAAAGAGGGGAGGAAGGAAGCGAGAGATGGCATGAGAGGATTAGAATATATGTAGACTTTAAGTGTGTGTGTGTGTGTGTGTGTGTGTGTCTACATCCACAAACAAATGTATGACCCAATGGTCTACCTACACACTTAGAGCAAATGACAGTTTTGTTACAGCTATGAGAAATAATGGCTATATTGCTTGAAAGGAGGCAGTCAAATTTATGCTTTCTTACTTTGGAAACCAGAGACTTCTTTACGCTTTGGCCTTAGAGTGTGTTCCTTCCAGTGTCCTTCAGTGTCTGTCTGATCGCAGTGAGGTCAGAGTCTCATTCTGAGGTTTAAAAGCATCTAAAAATCCTTCTAAAGATGCTGTGACTACTATTATTTGGGGGGGGGTGACCTCTTGAACACCATTTGTTTTCATTGTTGGTGAGAAGTTTCTAGTGCAAAGTGATCAGATTTGCAAGATAAAGCGACAGTCTCAGTTCTCATCAGTATCTGTGTGATGCAAGGGACAGAGCTTCCTATTAGAGAGTTAGCTGGCCTTTCCAAGAATGGGAGGGAGAACATTCTGTCACAGGGGATTGTCTATCTTTGTCTGGTCTGTTGAGGAAAAAGCAATCCAAAAATGTTAAGCCATTTCTGAAGTAGATGTTCTGACAACCTCAGATTCCTTAATTGAATTTTGGGGTAAATTCTAGAAAGAATTTTACTGTTCAAGGTCAGAACATGTAGCTAGATAACATCCTTCTGTCTACCCAGTGTAGCTTATATGAGGCTGCCTTGATTTAGCAGACGCTGGTGTTCTCAAAGCTGCTTATTGAAGCTGGAGAAATGGCTCAGTGGGTGAGCTTGTGGCTGCCTGTGCAAGCCAAAGGATCTGAGTTCAAATCCCAGAACCTCAGTGAAGAAGCCAGACATGTCTGTGCATGGGATCCCAATGCTGGGAGGCAGGGTGGGGTGGTTAGCAGCAGGAGAATCCCTGGGGCTTGCTGACTGCCAGCCTGGAGTCTTGAGGGAATAGGGTGACAGTGCAGGACAATTGATAGCCTCCTCTAGGCTCTGCACATGCGCACAGGTGTGTGTACCCAAACAGGGCATATACACATATTGCACATGGCTTGCCCACAGGCTCAAATCTACAACATACACACACCAAACAGAAGAAAACAAATTTCCTACCTCATGTGTAGCCTTACACTACCACGGTTTCTGTGGATTCTTCCCTGGAATTCTTCTGTGAATATTCTTTGAGTACCATGCATGGCTACCCTCCCTAGTTCTGTTTATAACTTTTTCTTGAACCAAGAAAACAAGAGGAGCCAAATTATCCCCTGCAGGATCAATTCCTTGAGTGGAAACCTTGCTTATAAATGAGAGAATGAGACGTGACCCAATAAAAGAATCTATTTTAATTTTAATTTATTTCCTGGTGGCCTTTTATGCCTCCTTAGGCGATGACCTAACCAATTCTTTCTTAACACTGATTTTTTTTTCTTTCCAAGGTCAAAAAGCACTTTGCAGTTATTGTAAGAAGAGAATAAATGGGTTTTTTCTTTTGCCTGTCACATAAAGCCGGTTTGTCTCTTCATAGACGATGTACATTCAGGTTTTCTCAGTTTTGCAGTAATTCCTGTCTTATTAGACAGCTATTATCAGGAAAGACAAGCAGAATGAAGCGCAGCTTGAACCCTGGGGCTTCCATAGTTGAATTTTGGGTGGCTGCTGTTTGTGGTACCCTCTTTTATCCCTTCCTCTCCTTTCTTGTATGGAGTCTAAGTCACAGGCAGAGGATTGGTTTCCAGGGCATTCCCACTGTTGGCTACACTTTCAGAGGTCAACATGCAAACAAGATAAAGACTGTTCTAGAAGGCAGCCCTACCTAAAGCTGGATAGAAAAGCTAGTTCTTAAATCGCGCGCATACACACACACACACACACACACACACACACACACACACACACACACGCCCCACCCCCTCCCTGCTTCACAGCACCCCCTGCCTCCAAAGCCAACTCCTGATGGATAAACTCGGAGAGTACTTGCCATGGCCTGATTGTGGGAGTTACCTAATCCTGCCTATAACTGGGGTGATTTGAAAGACGGGAAGATGTTCTCGTTTTCATTATGGGAGTCACTCGGGGACAGTATCACTTAGAAGAATATGTTTTTATTGCCCTAAATTACTTTACCTGAGAGTCTGTTGGTGTGTTTCTCTTAGGTTAGATTTCTCATGAACGAAATGGCCCCCACGGGTCCCATTTCCACAGTTTTTCCCAGGGCTTAAACTACTCCAGTGGTCAGTGAGTCGGCAGCCATTCTATCCTAGAGTCACAGTTCTAAGAGAAAGTCCTAGAAGAGAATTAGCATGCGCTAAAACATAGAGCCCACGAAGCTTCGCATTGTGTGTGGTAGCCATCCATGGAGCTCACTGTACAGGGCTAGGCTTCCAAACACCTAAAAGCAAGCCTGCTGACATCGATGTTGAGCCCGGTCTGCCTCAGCCTGAGCCAAGCGAGGCACAGTCTCATCTAAATAGCTCAGCGATTCCCAACATTTGTAAGTAAATGGGTGTGTCCTGCGTGGAGTTCCCTGGAGAATACATGCTGAGACTCTGAAATTTGAGGGTGTGCTCTTAGGAACAGTGACTGTGAGGTGGAGAAGTGGGATGGGGAGGGGTTGGGGGAGACACACGACCTAGCTGCCGTACTGGGACAACCTAGATTTAGGAGGTGCCGAGGAAGATCAGAAGTGCTTCCAGATGGGTTCAGGACGGATGCACCCTTCACTGTGCACCAGCAATTCCTGGATGCCTGCTGTAGCAGGGAGGCACAGACCCTTGGACAGGACAGCTCTCCTTAACTAAAGGATAAAGCTCAGGGGGACAACTCAGCCATGCACCCTCAAGCAATGAACCCTCTGACTGCTGGGAGGATGTGGACTTGGGTGGCTCGTCATGTACTCACTACAGAGGGCAAAAACGGACCTGGAAAAATGTGTTCAGTTAAGATAACCTACATTGGTTGGCTTAGCTAAGACTTAAATGAATGCAGTATACTCATAGCCTCAGAATAACAGCATATCAAAAAAATGCTGAATTTAAAAAGTTTTTTTTTTCTGTTGAATAAGTGTTTTCCATTAGGATCTTCGGTACTGGATGTATGCATTATAAACCATATATGTACACTCCCATAAAATGCTTTCCTTCCCTACGCATAGACATTCCAGCGTGTTAACACGTTTTTCTCAACTGTAAGAAACAACTAACACATGTCCAATGATTGGGGCTCATGTAAAATGGATTCGCACAGGGACAAAGAATGACTGTAAAGAACTAGCCACACACGCTGCACTGTCTGTCTGTCTGACTGCCTATCGTCTGTCTGCTGCTGTCCTGTGACTCAGATTCACAGCAGATCGCACATGTGGATATAGTCTCTCTGTTTGGTCGTTCATTAGGATTAGCTCCTTAATTCAGCTTTTCTCATAAATAAAGCCAGGACTGAGTATGAGAGCAGCCATGGCTGTCAGACGGGGGCCATTGAGAGTTACGGATCCTGTCCCTCTCTTGTCTTGTTGAGCAAGCTTCTCAGCCATGATTAATGGCAAAGTCCTAATGAGCCTTCATTTGTGCTTCAAAATTCTGGCATAGCCTGTAATCTAGTGACATCTGACTTTGACTTCAGAGCATGGGGACCCCCACAACAAGAAAACAAACACCTGCTATCTTCATAAAGTACCATCTAATGGGGTGTTTCTCTTTCCCTACACTTCAAAGACATTTCCCCAACATTCCTTTTACAACTTTAAAACTGTATTTATGATTGGGAGTTGGGAGGGGGGATATCTTTCAGGGGCCAGCTCTCTCCTTCCATGGTGGGTTTGAGGAATCAACCGTAGGTCCTCAGCCTTTCAAAGCAAACATTTTTACCTGCTGAGCCATCTTGCCAGGCTCACAGAGGCAACGTCACATAGCCAGAGCTTGTGTGTTTGTTTTTCAGCTATCCCCATGATTTCCATAGTCCAAAATATGCACACTTTCCCCAGGGACTAGAAAAGCCCCAGATGCCATCCAGGTTGGAGACGAAGGCTTCCAGTTTCACAGGCGCTGGAATTTCAATATCTGACCCTCTAGGATTCAGATGGGATCAGGGTTGTTCTGAATGGAATAAAGCCTTCCATGAGTCTCCAGTGTTGCGTTTCCACGCCTCTGCCTTGCAAAGAGAAGGGACACTCTCAGGGTGATAGCGGTGTCCATTCAGATGGCCATTTCCCCTATTCAAAGAGAATTCATGGATCGTGGAACGCTTTGCCCGGGCTGAAGGCGTCATGGTTCTAACAGCTGCTCCCTGGGAAAATCCCCTGGCCATTCTTTTTGGAGCTCCCTGTGTCTGAGGCCCTGGGAAAGGGATTCCCAAGCTGTTCTGGATGGTATTGGCAGCTGGATCTGTCTGTCCTGGGTATTACCATCACAAGAGCCCAGGAACACAGCAGCTTTTCAAGGGGGCAGAATCCCTGAAGCTCACTCTGGGAAGAGGAATCCCACACATCCCATATCGAGCGAGCCATCTAATCTACCATCAAGCAGAGTAGGTCTAACCCCACCCACCCGAGCGAGCGAGTGCACATTGCAGGCATTGTGCAAGGGAACCTCTTTTTACCACTCATGCTGAGAGCGCGATTTGCAAGGAGGCTTTTATGCACGCGTGTGAGGGAGGCTAATGAACCACGGCATAGAGTGGTTGCTTTTTCAATGAACAGGGAGAAGTGGCTCCTTAACTTTTGGGGAGGAGTGGGCAGCTTGGAAAAAGAGAAGAACACATAAACTTCCTTTCTGGTGCGTGTCTGCCAGGATTTCTTCGAGTGATTCACATGCCTGTCAATTACACACCCTTATGGATTCCAGCCACTAGGCAGGTGTCCAAGAAAACACAAGTCTGAAAATGCTTCTGTTTTCATGAAATGTGTGACTACAGAGAGCCTCACGTTTCACGTTCTCTCATGTTCTTCCCAAGGAAGGAGACGGGGCCTCTGTCCCTGTCACTGGAGCGAGGAGCCCCTCTCACATCATGGGACCTTGATCCCAACTGGGTGCCAAGATACAAGAAGGCTGGGGTTTGGTTTCTAAATATTTATTTATTTATTTGTTTTTATTTATTTATTTATTCATTCATTCATTCATTTCCTTCTGGTATGTGTTACAAAACATAGGCTGGTGTTATAAAATAGGATTTCAAGAGATGAGTCACAGCGCTTGCCTAATGTATTACCAGAGAGTCCTGGTGGAGCAGAGTAGGACTTCCTTTCCCCAAAAACGCCAAAATCAAAGCAGTGTAGGGCTTGTAGCTGATGCTTACACCATAAACTGACCAGCTGTGCTCCGCCCCCCTGCCCCCCCGCCCTGGTTGCTTGCTCTTTCTCCCTCTCTCTGACTCCAGGTAAAGCTACAATTCAAAATGCTTGTTTTTGTCATTGAGCTGCTGAACACTCTAGAAAAGGGCAGCTTTTATACACTGGTAAAGTCACAGCTGTTAAGAGTACATCAGATAGATTTTCCACAAGATAACGCTAAGTCGAACAAGTCTTTTTAGGGTACTTGGCTAAGGGTCCCAGAATCACTGGCATGTTTGGGGAGCAGCTACAAAGCACTGCTTGAGAGTTTTTCCAGTTCTGTGCTTTTAGCTAGATTCGTATGTGATTTTATAGACTAAAACATCACAAATCGTTGAATATTTGGTGTTAACAAAGCTGGCCTCATCTGGTCCCAAGTAATATTAGCATCCAGAAAGAATAGTTAAAAGACAGTGTGAACTGGGTGCAGTCCCTTTAATCAGTGCCTTGCTTGGATACGATTTAAGTCAATAATGAAAGGGGGAGATACAATTAGAGGATGGGTGGAATGTGAATGCCGTCTACTGCTATGCTTGACAGTAAATAATTACTTCTTAACGATGGTGGGTTTGTAATGGCAGGCGTGGGGGTGCTCTCCAAACAACTTATTAGTTAGAGCTAAAGACTCCAGGAGTTAGGAGTGAAACGGCACAGTCCGAGAGATGGACTCTTTAGTGAGAAAGAGTTGAAAAGAGTGAATTCTTCAAGAAGTTAACGTTAAGCCTGTCACGGTGGCACATGCCTTTAATGCCAGCACACAGGAGTAGATGCAGGCAGATCTCCAAGTTTAAAGCCTGCCTGGTCTACATAGTGAGTTCCAGGACAGCCATAGCTACACAGTGAGACTCCATATCAAAAAATTAAAAATAGAATGCTAAAACAATAGTCTCTTAAACTCTCACAATTCATACATCAATTTACAGAGTGGGTTGATCATTAGCATACAAGCAAGAACATTTACTTTTAATTATATTTTATTTTATTTGAGGTAGTTTCTCACCCTACAGTTCAGGCTGAACTCAAGATTCTCCTGCCTCAGTCCCCCCAAGTGTTGGGATTGTGTGTGTGTGTGTGTGTGTGTGTGTGTGTGTGTGTGTGTGTGTGTGCGTGCGTGCGAGAGCGCCCAGTTAAAGTTCCTTTTTATAACAAGGTTTCCTGTCTTTGATTTCTAGCAGCAGAAAGATATAAGCCTATACTCTTGTTTTGGAATCTTTAGAAAATGTTTTTATTTACTTGTATGCGTGTGTGAATTCGGGCACAGGTGTGGCAGTTAGAGGAAAACTTAGGGGACTTAATTCTTGCCTTCCATCTTGTTGACACAACATCTTTCCGTTACTGCGCTGTGTACTAGGTTAGCTGTCCCAGGAGCTTCTGGGGGATTCTTCTGTCTTCACCTCCCATCTATCTGTCGAGGTGCTGGATTGCACACAGGCAATTGTTGAATTTGGCGTTTTTAAAGGAGGTTCCATAGATCAAACCCAAGTGCCTTTACTTTAGAACATTTTCAGTGTCCATATGGCCATAAATCCTGACATGTGAGTGCTGAATGGACATTGTTCTCCTTACGGGACAGAGGACATTTTTCAGGAAGGGTGTACTGTCCTCTTCTGAGTCAGTTCCATTTGCTTCCAGAACCCTTCAAACTTGGGTCCTTTCCCACTCCCTCAGGCTACCTGCAGCTTGTCCTTTAAAAGACTCATTAACAGCCTACCCTCTGGGGAACAACTCAGTTTTCTAAATCCAGACCAGTGACTGCCTGTCGGGTGTTCATTCTGGGCCACATGGCCCTAAATCAACTTTTTCTTTACTGAACGCTGTATTCCCAAGTAGTGTGGGAAGTCCCAGAGTGATGTCTCTACTTGTTCTTGTTTACAACATGCAGCAGGGTCCTAGCCAGGCTCTCCTCTGGCTTACAGGAACTTTCTGTCAGTAGGCTCAAATGGTAGTCAAGGCTGAAACAGGTGAACACGGAAGGGGTTGAGCTAGAACTGTCAGGTGCTTCTTCAGGGTCTCCCCCAAAGACCTGTTGGCATTGACATTGATATGCCGAACTTCACAGTGAAAGTATGGACAGTTTCCTTCCAATGAAAAGATGAATCCCGCTTAGCATTGTAACAAAAACTCATTTATCACAGAAGTAGCCAAGAGGTTGCCTCTTTTACAAAGGGAGAGCTGGTCTCACATTTGCACACTAATTTTTTTGTTTTTACAATTGGGAGAGAGGAACAGTTTTAAAGAGTTTTACAAAGACCAACCCCTGCTTATAAAATAAAATAAATAAAATAAAATGTAGTTGTATGGATAAAGAAATTAAAAAACCTACCAAAGGATTTTAACCTGTTAGTAGATAGTCTGTGGGGTGACCAGCCCAAGAAATAGGTACTCTTTCTTCTGCCTGTCATTGAAAACTCTCTTTTCTCATCTGTTGGGTATATATGTAAGTATAGGTATGTATGTGTGTGTTGATGCATACATACATCACTTCATTTATTAATTCAGGAATCCTAGTGACGTACGACGTCCATTTAGGATGAATCGTAAATCAGAGCACCCACACACATATTCTGTTTTCCTTTATCTTCTTGTCTGCTTTCTTCCTCCTCCGTCCCTCTAAGATAGAAAGATAGAAAAGTGCATAGGTGTGCAATGTAAGCACTTTCCTCGGGTCCTACTTCCCCCCCCCCAGACCACTGGGAGCCCCTAGAGATGGCTGTGCATAAAGAGCAGCCAGTAATGTTTCTAACGCAAGAACCACGAAGGAAGAGTAGAGAGGGTACCGTGCTGTGGTCCACAGTGGAGTGATCTGTGTATACTTCACCCTGAGCACAGCACCTCATTCCCTTGTGTCCCTTTAACACCCGGCCCCACGCTGTGTGCTGTTTGCTTGCAAAATCAGAGGACAACCTCAGATGCCTGGCTTCACCTATCGTTTGCGTGAGGCAGCACTGATGCACTAGCTAGACGAGCTGACCCGCGAGCTTCCCGGAGTCCTCCCATTTCCACATCCCACCTTGCCATAGGAACGCAAAGATTCCAGACGCTCCCATGCCCGGGTTTTACAGCAAGTTCCCTCTCTTTAGCACCTTTCTCAATCCTTAACAAATAAGCCTTCCAGTTCACTTACAAGCTGAGATAACAGTCCTGTAACTGGGCAGGTAAAGACAGAGGGACATTCCCTTCTGGCTCCCATGGAGACAGAAGGTCCTTTTTAAAGGACCCAAGTTCTGCTTCTGTGGAACTGTTTTTTGGGGCCCTCAAATTTAGCCCAACCTGACTAAAGGACTATTCTCTGGTCCCCCGTGAAAGAAGAATCTGCTTCCCTGGTGTCCTTTATGGGATTGTGTTCTGTGCTGTTGTTGTCCAGAGCTGTTCTGGGATTCCTGCTTGGCAGTTGTCACAGAGAGGGCTATTTCCCAAGCGTTGGCAGAACCTTTGTTAGACCCACTAAGGAGCCCCATCCAAAATGAACCAAGGAGGAGGGGACGGACAAGAGGAGGAGATGAATTCACGGGCAGCTCTGCTGCTCACCCAGGCTCTTCTTTCATGAGCCAACCTCCGACCTGGGCGATCTGAAGACACGGCCTTTTACTTTGTTCAGGAAACCCTAGGGGTTTGTGGTTACGAATATCTGCGGTGCTGTGTGCCAACCTGTACAGCCCGTCCTGCAAGCGACCAGCACTGCAGACACAGGACCCATATCGCTCACAAATCCCACTATTCAACGGCCTTTCTCTTCTTCTAATTATACCAAGAAGGCAGTCTCTGGTGCAGTAACCTCTCTGCAAAGACTTTGTAGTCTAGCCCCAAACCGAGGCTTTTCTCTATCCCAGCTTGAGTGTGGTATTTTAATAAACGGTCTCTCAGCCTCCTGGGGTGCTGGCCTATGGCTTTATCTTTTACTGTTCCTTCCCTTTTGACTCAGGGCCTCATTTGGTTTGGCTTGCCTGGGCAGATGGTAGCATACCTGTCCAGCAGATCCCCTCCAAATCACATTGTGTGTGGTCAGGCTATCTTGTTTATCTTTTCCAATTGGATGCTCAGATGGTGCCCATTGTGCCATCCAAATCAGTGAGATTCCAAGCACTGAGTTTTGAGAATGTCTGCAAATGGAGGAAGTTTCCTATTTCACAGGTCTGGTAACATTTGTTTTTTTAAAAAGTGAAAACGATATCTCAAGGTGGAGGGATTTCGAGACTCCTTTCGGTGCGTCTCCTGTAGTGTATCATCTGTTTGCTACTCTCTCCATTCTCGGATGTATTTCCGAGCTCCCTTGCTAGCTTGCAAACACATTGAAGGTGGCATGGGTGTCCATTTTTGTGTGCCTACAAGTTCTTCAGACCATCATCTAATGAAACAAAACAAACTGAGAACGTGGTGACTGCTTATAAGACCAGCACTCAGATGCTGAGGTAAAAGGAAGTGGGGACAACTGTGTTGCTCAGTGGAAGAGTTCCCACTTAATGTGCTCAAAGACTTGGATTGTATTCTTAGTTCATGAAAAAAAAAAGTAAGAAAGGAAGAAAGGAAGAGAAGGAGTGAGGGAGGGAGGGAGAGAGGGAGGAAGAAACAGGAGGAAAAAAGGAAGAGAAGGAAGGAAGGAGGGAAAGAAGGAGGAAGGGAGAAGGGAAGGAAGGAAGGAAGGAAGGAAGGAAAGAAAGAAAGAAAGAAAGAAAGAAAGAAAGAAAGAAAGAACGAAAGAAAGAACGAAAGACAGATAATTCAGTGGGTAAAGAGCCAAGCCTGACAAACTGAGTATGATCCCTGGGACTTATATGGGAGACAGAAAAAACTGACTCCCACAATAAGGTATCCTCTGACCTCAAAATACATGCTATAGCATGCGTGCCCCACCATGTATGTACATACATACATACATATGCATACATACATACACATATGCGTACACATGCATACATATATACATGCATACATACATACATGCATACATACATACATGCATACAAAACAAGGACTGAGGAAATGGTCCGATGACTTCAGATCCCTATAACCCACTTGAAGGCCGAGTGTGTGTGTGGCAAGCTGCCTGCAAAGGGCAGAGACAGGATCCCAAGAGCAAGCTGGCTAGTAAGAGTCACCATGTCAGTGAGCTCTTGGTTTGTTTGAGAGCTCCTGCCTCATTGAGTAAGGGGAAAAGCAATAGAGGATGGATCTCCACATCAACCATTTGCCTTCACACTCACACATATGTATATGCACACACATGCATACCACACACGCATAGATACATGTGATGTACATGTGCATCATAACACACACACACACACACACACACACACACACACACTTTGTTTTTAAATGTAAGAGACACCTTTAATTAAAACAAGAAGTAAGGCAAATAGATACACACAGCTGAGGAGGCCTCCGTGGCCCTGAACCCTGGCCCTTCATCATATGTATGAATCCTGGCTGGATGATTGAATCTCCATCCAGGCCTGTTTGCCTGGATCCATGAATAAGAGATCCCCCAAACCTCTTCCCTCCTGAACCCCAATTCTGACCACCCCACCCCACCCCCAGAGAGCCAGAGTTATTTCAGTCTTCATCATCAACTCTTCACTGTTCCCAGGCTTCAAAACTGGATCATCCAATCTCTCCAGTTTGGCAGACGATATTGATTTTTTTTAAAGCCTCCCATTACACATCTGAAAGAATCCTGAATGAAGGGTTACTGTAAATCGCTAATACAACCATTAAGTATTAAGTTCCTTAGGGGACCTTCTCTTCAATCAACCAGAATGGCTTAATCTATTTTGTTTTAAATTAAAAGACCCGAACACGCTTACGAATCGAGTCAGAGAGAGTTCCGAGCAGCATGGTGTCCCTCGCTCTTGGGCTGAGGCCTACACCAAAAGCCTGTATGAATGTCTAAGGGTTGCTGTGTCTACGCCTGAGGCTAGGGGTGTTTTTTCTTGCTGTGTAAAAATCTGTGAGTAAAATCTGATCAAAATTATCACCCAGGGAAGCAGAGAAGCTAGAGGCGATGAAGAAACTGATCTACTGTGGAAAACTTTAGGTGGAGTGGGTTGGTCTTTCCATATGTTGGGCCTGAGTGGCAGTCATCCTATGATTGGTTCTGTTTCTTTACACCACTGAGTATCAATCCCAGGGTTTTGCACATGCTGGGCAGGCTGTCTACCTCTGCGTTGTGTGTTTATATGTAGGAGAGGGCGGTTGCATGCGCCCCAGCCCTAGCATTCACTACTTGAGTGCCTATGGCATACAAGGCGATCTTCAAGGTGCTTAGCATAACGCTAGCACTGTCTCTCTGTCTCTCCTCTCTCCCTGGAGCTTTGAGTCCTTGGTAGCACACCATAGGTGCTCTTGAAGCAGCCCCGTGAGCTTCTGGAAAGAGCTTGCCTGACTGAAGAGTTCATATACAGCTTCCTAGATATGAGGGCTGCGGCAGGAGCAGCCTGGGATCAGTTTCCTTCTGAGCCTTAGGACCCATTCCTCAGGACCTCAAAAACAGGACCATTTTAAAAATAGAAATGCTGACATGAAACTTGGAGACTCCATCTATTCTCAAGATTTTAGTCCTTCATATTTTCAAGGCATTAAAAAGGTGTCATTTAAGAGTCCACATCTCATGTTTAGTGCTATGCTAACTGCAAAAGAAGACATGTGCGGTAAACAAGGGTATTAATTCTCTACTGTGTCTATAACGCATTGTCACAGGCTTGGACTTAGTGCACAGTTACTCTCGTTTTTGTATGCACGGCACGGGAAAGGTTGCAGGCATGCATGCAGGTGCATGTGTACACATGCGTATGGAGGCCCGAGGGTAACCTCAAGTGTTGTCCCTCAGGATTCTTGAGACAAGGTGTCTCCCTGGGACCTGTGGTCTACCAGTCAACCTAGGCCATTGAGCATTTTGCATTTCACCACACCTGGCTTTTCCCTGTGGGTCCTGGGACTCAGCTCTTCATTAAGTCCCAAACCAATTTCACTGGGCTGACACCAAATTGACTACAGGATAAGTTCCTTTCAGAGGGTCCAGTGGCCCTTTTCCTCTTCCAGTTTCAAAGGCCCCATGTTCCTTGCCACATAGCCCTTTCCTTAATCGTCAGAGCTCACACCTTCCGCTCTGTTTACACAGTGTATCTCCTGCTTCCCTCATATAAGTGCCTCATGAAACCATAACAATCTGTTTCAAGATATTTAATCACAATCTCTGAAGTCCCTTTGCATCAAATACCAAATTTGCAAGTTGCAGAAGTTAGGATGTAGACCTGCCGGGGAGGGGCACCACACAGTGACGTTTTCAGCCCCCTGCAACAAAGACGCGTGCATTTCTGGCTTCAAAGAGCCTAGGTTCCAGTTTCACAACGAAGGACAAATGAGGGTAGGAGTCCATTTGTGTGCTTGCCTGTTTGTTTATGATGCTTTATTCTAAACCATACAGTTTCAGGGGAAATGGACGGGTACAGTAAAATCTGGTGACGATGTCTTCTGCTACATTCAAATCGTGTCAAGGCTAAAAATAAATCTTCCCCTTATAAAATGCTACCTCTCAAACAGAAAGTTAACTGTGCCACCAAACATTTCAGGCTGTAAGCCCAAACCATCCCATTATCCATAGTTCAGCACAAAAAGATTACATTGTTTGCAAAAAAAAAAAAAGGAAGGAATCAGACTTCTCCATCCGTGGTCTGTAACTGACACTACGCTATGAGTCTATATGCCTCAGTTTCCTGGGATTAAGGTGCTAGGCATCTTAAATCCACCCACCCCAGCCCCAGGCCCAAAGCTGCAGCTTTCAGAGGAAAGAGGAGAAGCCTCGACCTTAGGGGAAATTTAGCATCCCAGGCTGGGATCGTCTGGCAAACGCTTCTTGTTGTTACAATTTGACTGTCCATTACCTCTTAAGGTTTTGGAAATTTCAAAAAGGAGACACGATGCTGTAGCTTGCCTGGAAGAGAAACTGTAACAGTGGGTAAAGAAGAAAGCCAAGAGGGAGAGGAAGGGATCTGACATATAAGCAAGAAATACATTAGAGACCGAAACGAACGAGGGGTGGTTCAGTGGGCTTGGAGATGACGGTGTGAGAAACCAGAGCAGAAATGGGGCTTGCAAAACCCAGGAACTTCAGGGAAATCACTGTGGGCTTTTCCTCTGCTCCTACCGCCTACAAGTAATGAGGTCTTTTGAGCACCCTCTGTGACACAGAAGAGGTATCTGGAGGACACAGAGGACACAGAGGACAGATGCTGCAGGGGCCGCCAATCAATGTATAGCTGATAATAACGATGATCACTTGATGGGAGTGGAGTGGCCACCCAACTCTTTTTCCTTCCAAATTATTATCATTTTATTTTACATGTGTATAGCAGTGTCCGTAAAGGCCCAGAAGACAGCATCAGATCCTCTGGAACTGGAATTACAGATGGTTGTAAGTTGCCACCTATGTGCTGGGAACCAGATTTGGGTCCTCTGCAGGAGTGGGCAATGACTCCTAATGATTGGGTGCCAAAGGCCTCTCAGCCTTACCCCTCCCTTTTCGTGGTGCCTCTTCTTATTCTGTGGCTCCCTTTTCACTAAAAGCTGCTCTTGATCGAACTTTGGGAGAGCCTGAAGATGGCTGAGTCAGGACAGTTCTCGCTGTGCAAGCCTTCAGGGTCTGAGTTCAGTCGCCAGAACCCACAAATCCAGGCCTGTGGCATATACTTGTAATCCCAGTGTTGGAGCTAAGGAGACAGAAGCAGGCAGGTCTCTGGAACTTTCTGGCAGGCCAGACTATGCAAACTGTGAGTTCCAAGCTAATGAGAGATGCCCCGTTGGTTAAGAGCATCCACGTGGTGGCCCACAACCACCTGAAAGTCTAGTTTCAGGGGATCCAATGCCCTTTGTGGACACTGGGCATGCATGAAGTACATAGACACACATGCAAGCAAAATGCTCATACACATAAAAAAAATCCTAAAGCTTTTCAACTAGTTAATTAATTAAAAACAAGGTGGAGAGTGTCCTGAGGTCCGTTCAAGATTGACTTCTGGCCCCCACACATACACGTGTGCACACATGTGCATGTACACGTATGAAATATATATGTGCATACACACAAAAGAAAATACCACTTTGTAAATTTCTGATTTGATTGACACCGTCTATGTGTTCCAGCACACAGGAAGGCACACATACAGGCAAGCACACACCACATCCCAGAGCATGACCCTGTAGCTGTAGTTCATGGGCAGCACCGATTTCCCAAGCAAACCCACACTGGATCAAGAGCGAAGGCTTTGCCAATCAGTTGAGATTTGTCTGCAGGCTCATAGGTCATTTCCCCTGGCATGCTAGAAAATTCACTTTCAAAGTAGTTCAGAACCTGCAGAAATGAAAGTCTGCACTGTAACACTGCAGGGGCAAAAACCAGGGTCACCCAGATCAGGCTTCCTGGCTGAACTCTGGAGATTATGAAGTGAGCCCTCTTGTTGGAAACCTGGACGAGCATCAAAGTCTGCCATCATTTTTATTGGCAGGTGCCAGGGGCTTGGGTAACACGGGGCAGGATGGGCCATACCACCGAGCTCGTCAAACAGGGAAACGAGTGGATGGGATGGGAGCAGGAGGCAGCAGACAAAATTGTTGCTTTTTGCTAAAAAAACGAACCTATTTGTGTTGTGGGGAGTAATTAAAACTGTAGCCATGTGGTTTGTGTTAAATGTTAAGTGTTTCAAAATAGTTAATATGTTCTGTTCACGGGATGGAAATGTGCCTCTCCACTGCCTAATTATGGAGGAGGGGGGGAAATCGTGGATGGGATTGGTTTTTTAGGAGGAAAATGAACATGGAAAAAAATGTGTCATTTGAGGGGATTTTGAGAGGATTTACCATGGCTTTTCTGGAAGGATATATTTGTTAATTGCAGAATCATCAAGATTAGCTAGGAACTTAACCGTGGGTGTCAGACACTCCCATCCATTCCCAGGACCCACCAACCTGCATCCAGTTAACTCAGAAAGCCTGTGGTCTTCTTTTATTAAGCCAGCCCATTCTGTTTGTGAAGCTCTCTGGCTTTTATAAACACACTCTGTCTGCTCCCTTGGAACTCTAGCCCCTTACACTCTCTATCCTCCGTCCCTCCCCCAACCCCAGACCTTTCGTACGCTGTTAATTATCTATAGTAAGTTCACAGCTATACAAACTGAAGCTAAAATTGACGACGTGGTTTCTACATTATTCCATGGCTATCGGATGGCAGAGCAGTGTTTTAAATCTAGGTCTGGCTTGCCGTGGATCTCTTATTCTTATGTATCGCCGACCTTTCATGCTAGGGGAATGAGGACTGGGGGCTGCCTGTTAACTGGCCTAAGGAACAAGCTGGAAGAAATGGAGCAAGTGTCAGTGTTCGTCAGAGGGAGGGGGAAGTTGGTATATACATGAAGGAGTGAGTTAAAAAGACACCCCTCTGGACTGGGACTGTACTTTCCTAAGCTAGGCTGACTGAGGTTGTCTCTGTGTAGCTTACATCTAGCTATTGACAGCTTTCCACCTGGTGACATGCTTAATGGCCCATGAAATTCTAGCCCTCGGGGCTCAAGCCTGATATTTATGGTTCCCACATAAACCTAAAGTGGACGGTAAATTTATCTCTCTCCGATTTAGGTGGCTAAAATGGCTCTTTGGGACTCTGAAAGGAATAGTTGGCTTTATAGATATGTTATATCAATTTTAACAAAAGATTGGTGTGGGAGGAGGGTGTGGAAAGCTGGTACCAACTATGGGGATGCTTCCAGAGGTCTCTGGGAATGGATTTCTTCTGTGCATGTGGGTATCAATGTGAAGAGGAAGGAGTTACACATTGGTGGGGATACAGATGGGCTCATATCATAATAAACAGTTGCCTATCTGGAGTAACCCAACTCTATTACATCACAGCAGAAAACACAGGAGAATCTGCCAGGCAGCTATAAGGGGAAGCTGTCCTTTCTGAGCTCAGAGGCTGCCGAATGGGTTCTGACACAGCTAGGTACTGGGGCCAAAGGGTATCCAAGCAGAAGTAAGTTTGTGGAATTCTCCTTGCTGGAATTGGGTTGGTCTCCAGGGGACTTTGTTCCCAGGCAAGCAACTGTGTCCTTTGGGCCGGCCTAGATGGGCATCCTGCAGACTGGACACATTCAGAGACAGCGGCTCTCTCACCTCCCGGTTCTCAGAGGTGAGCGCGCCCGGTATGCAGGGCGTGCCTCTAGGTTCAGCAGCAAGTCCCAACACAGACTCAGAGCAAAGTCCTGTTTGTTCCCATGCAAAGATAGGGCCCTAGTAACAGCCAGCACCTCCTCTTCCCTCCCCAACCTTAGTCCTTCAGCTTTCCAGCCGGAGAGTTTCTCTCTATCCCTGCTGATAACAACAGCAGTCCATTGTAGGAGGTCGCTGTCCAGAGCTGCTGTGGCACTTGCATTGGAAAAAGCAGAGCCATTGCGGCAGAGACACCCAGAGTGGAGCCTTTCCTGTTGCTGGTCTCTATACCTTGGAGCCTGTGCTATAGCCAGAGTCTCGGTTTTCTAATCTATCAAGTGTCAATAAACATACCACCCAAAACCTTGTGACAAGAGTAAATGATCGCTTTTTAAAGATTGGAATAGATATTGATTTCTGAAACTAGAATGCGGGGTTATTTTTGTTTTGTTTTGTTTTGTTTTTTCTTTTCTTTTTTTAAGCAAGAGGATGGCAAACTTTCTCCTTTATTTGGGAAAATAATTTTGCATCAAAATCCAACCAGCACCATATTCTCCCCAAGGGCCTGAGAAAAAAAAATCTGCAATCGCCTCTCTAGGATCCCACAGATCATCTAGCTTCTCATTTCAACTCAGGGGGAAAGAGACTCTTTCTCCCCCTCCACCCCTCCTTTCTCCCCTCCTCCTCTTCCTCCTCTTCGTCCTTCCAGGGCCACTCACACACTGAGAAAGCCTTCTCAGCCTCTCTCTCTCTCTGGAATTTTCATGCACATCCCCCCTTCAACACCCCCAGCTCCTCTTCTCAAAGTTAGTGCAGGAGTCTGAACCCGAGTCTTGCCAGGAAACTCCTTTAGATAGAAGTGTTTCAATTCATGCGCGCTTGGCCCTGCCCCCACCCCAGCCCAAGATGGCATTCTTGGACCTCCTTCTCTGAGGCCCCTTCTGAGTAAGCTGAAGTTGGAATGCCCTCCTGAGGTGGATGTATAAAAGCCAGCAGCAGCCTGAGAGCCAAGGTAGGAAAAGGCAGACACGTTCCTGAGCAACCTCAATAGAGAAAAGCTTCTTTGATCTTCTGGAAACTTCCTGCAGCCTGTGCTGAATATTTGTTTGTTCTGAGGCAACTCAACTTTTTTTTTTTTTTGGTTTTTTTTTTTTTTTTTTTTTTTTTTTGGTTTTGTTTTTCTGGCTCTCTAGTGCACGACTCTCTGTATCTCTGTGTAAAAGGAAAATGTGTTTTCTCAGTAATGACACTCACTCTCTGAACCTCAGCACCCACTTCTGAAGATGATTTCATCATCAAGATAAAGCTCCTGCTAACTCCTGGAACCCAAAAGATAAAGGCTGTGTCTGCTGCCAGCGACTGGAGCTCACCTCCCAGAGTCGGACAATGATGCACACACACACACACCTCAAAAATGTGTGGCCAGAAACTTCTAGGTTTAGTTTATGCTCTGGAGATTCGATCCCAGATGGGAGAGGATGTGTATAATATCAATATACCCAATCACTCATAAATGTCAACAACAGCAACAAAAACCCCTTCTGTTGGCCAAGATACAGAGTCTGTGTCAAGGTCAATCTGCTACCCCAGTGCTTTCAATGGGGGTGGGGGAGCTGGTTCAAACAGCCAGTCCAAGGCAGGGGGAAATGCCCAGGGGCGAGATGGGGGCTGTGTCAGGAGCAGCTATCAGATCTTCTGCAGAAGGTAGAGGGTAGTTATAAAGTCTTTCCTCTTGGCCTCCTTTCTGGTAGATGTATATCGTAAAAGCAGCATGAAGTGTCGGGCTAGTTGACAATGTCTAAAACAGAATGTTCTTAAGTTGGAAGAGTCACACATGGCATGTCAGGGCTAAGGTGCTTGGCAGAGTTTTCAGTTACACAGAAAGCGTGTGGCTTGGTTTGGCTTGATTTGGTTTGGCTTGGTTGTGTGCCCCACCCCCATAGTGCCTGGAGTCTCTAGCTTTCTGTTGTGTCGGACCCCCTCAAAGCGTAGACACTGCAATCAAAGCCAAGATATCTCTCTCTCTCTCTCTCTCTCTCTCTCTCTCTCTCTCTCTCTCTCTCTCCACGGCTTGTGAACACAGGAGGGAAGTGTCACATGTTAGGAGCAAGAATTTTGTGTGCCAATGATCTTTTTTTTTTTTTCCTGGAAGCAACTGGAAACCAACTTAGTGACACTTAAGTCCTTCACCTGCTCCACGACCGTAGCCAGTGTGTGTGAGTCAGAATGGTACCAACAGAGCTCTTGGCTGAACAGCCCTGACTTGGAGTGGGAAACGGTGTACCATGTTCAGAGTCATGGCAACCTGAACTTGGCAGTCTCCTTTGCTTCTGAGATTACAAGCATTTGCTGGCCAAAAGCACCTGTCATGGCTTTGACCTCAGAGTGGGATGCGGATTGAGAAAGCATTGTGATGGCTTTGACCTCAGAGTGAGATGGGGATTGAGAAAGCATTCTTCGGAGTTGGCAACAGGCTTGCACCCTGGTACCAGCCGCAAGGTTAAGCGGTAAGTGTGTGGAAGAGCCACCTTGTTCCTCCACCTCTGTGTGCTCAGCACGACTACACCAGGGATTGAGCGCTAGGAGTCTCTCTCCTCTGCCACCCAAAGGGTCAGGATGCCTACAGAGTGTAAAAAGTGGATAGATCTCTGTTTTCATCGTCATAGCAGGCTGATGGTATATAAAAATAAAAGTCCTTTCAAGGTAAAAGGTAAAACAGATTCTCTCCCTAGAAAGGCTGGTTTTCAGGGGATGGATATGGTCCTATTTCATGACAAACATGCTTTAACATGTGTGCCCTTCTTAGAATATGCTGTCCCCCGTGAGTTACGACGACCTGGTTTCTGTGTTTACTCTGTAAGGTGGCTTTTCCCACCTCAGTCCTTCTGGACAAAATTTTGCTGTGGGCACACAGAAGATCAGTTACCAGGCTTTCCCATAAGTAAAAAAATATGATTTAAGCCCAATTCTTCACCAGCCGAATTTGCAAAGAAAATTATCTATGTACACCAAAGGCTCGAATTTCCCTGCCAAGCCCGATGACCTGAATTGGATCTCCAAGACCCGCATCAGGGAAGGAACTCTAGCAAGTTGTTCTCTCATGGCCACACAAATAGCTGTCATGGTGTACAAATACGCGCACGCACGCGCGCACACGCACACACACACACACTAAATTAATCTAAAAAGGAAGTCATTAAAAAATTAAGAACAAAATGAAGTTCAGAAAGGATACAATCTAAGCACCCCTAGTAACCCCAGTCTAAAACTTTGGGAGCACAGGCTGCCACTTCTAGAACATTCCACACCTGACCTCACTGAGATTAAAAAGGCAGGCATATTTGTTATAAAATGCTGTATAGAATTACCTATTTATAAGTACATGCAAATATGCCCAAATGGCCTGAAATCCCGCATACTCCTGATCGCCTGCATTTCAGATAAAGCTTCCCCAGGCTGAGCCAAGCACCTCTGGCCCTGTCAAAGTCAGCATCCACAGCGTGTCCTACTGAGGCCAGGAGGCTTGAGTGTTCTTACATGTTTAAACGCAGAGTGTAAGGAGTAGGGCTGGGGGCAAGGACAAGAGGATCTTTGGAGTGTGCTAGCCAGCTGAATCACTGAGCTCCAGGCTCAAGGCGAGACCCTGTCTCAAAAGTCTGGTAGGGAGTGGCTGAGGAAGGCATCCAGCGTCTGCTTCTGGCCTCCATGTGCGTGCTCACACATGGACCTGTGCACTCATATACTATTACACAAAAGTACACAGAGTGCAGCTCGTTACGCATGTACCCAACCTCTGTCAGGACTGTAGTCAAAAGACGCCTACATCGTTGCCTGTACACAAACAAGACTCCAGTCTGTTGCGCTGTCCTCCTCCCTGCATCTGCCTCCTGTAAAGTCATCCTCTCTGGCCTCTGTTCTCCATCCTCATTATATAAGCCTTGGTGTCCACACACCTCTCTCCACAGCCACCTGCCCTGGCAACCTGCAATATCTGCCTCCCTCCTTCTCCTCCTCCTCCTCTTCCTCCTCCTCCTCCTCCTCCTTCTCTTCCTCCTCACCAAATCCCTGAGGCCAACCCACCTGCCTCTGGAGTATGAGCCCACAGGTCCTGAGGACAGCTGTGGTAGGCTGGGGGCGATGCTTTGGCCATGCCTAGTGGGGGTAGGCATGAGCACAGATAGTCTCTATTTAAAGAATGGGTGGCCTCCCCAGTGGACTCCTCTTGCACACCCCACATGATTCTTTCAAGTACTTTTGAGCCCTAATGCAACGGAGCCTTTCTCTTTCTGAACAAACAGTTTCAGTCTTTGGGAAAGCCTCTGCGATCAAAACATAGACAGTATCACAGCAGGGATAAGGATTTGGAGATCGTAGCTCCACCCACTGTTCTCACGTGATTTCCACTCTTGCCTTCTCGCTCTTGCCTTCTCGCTCTTGCCTCAGGACCATGGGCCCTTTGCTCGGTTTGTGCAATAAGTGTTAGCAATGAACAGTTAGCAATGAACCTGCTAAGCGATTGTGCCAAGGGCTTCCAAAGGAGGGGCGGGATCCCTGAGTCCACGCAGTGTTGCCAGGTCTACAAGGTTCTATCTCTCCCGGTGCAGGGCAACTTCCTATGGGTTTGCTTCCAAGCTTGTGTGGCATCTCCTGAGTCTGAATCTGAGTATGGTTTGGGAGTGCAGAGACTAAGGGAAGAAGCTCGATCTCTCACAGCCTATCTAAGCACGAAGGAACCATAGATAAACCCTTAGTAACCAGAGACACAGAACCTAGAGTTAGTACAGCATACATAGAAAGTTCAGCACTTAGAGGTCATGAAATATACTAGAACTAGTGGAACAGCCACATGGCTGTCAAGGCTATACCACCCAAGTCATTTTCAAATGAAAATTGCTAATTTCACTGCTTGCTAGACTCTTCTTCTATCATAAATATTTCCTACCACAAATTACCTGGTTCGAAAATGCATGTGGAAGATCATGCTTGCATAGATGCTATGATTTCTACTCTTTGTCTCCTTCTCCGTCCTCAATTAAGCGCTGCAGCCACCCTGAGAGGCCGGTCAATACCACTGGGTGAGGAAACGAAGTCCCAGAGGAGTTATGTGACTTGCCCAAACATACGAGCCAGACAGGCCAGGCAGGGTGAGGATTTCCAGTTTCTGACACCCACACCCCATGCGCAATCCAGCCTTGTCACTGTGACTTTGGCTCAGGAAATAAAGAAACAAACAAGCAACGATTGTATCGTTTTGTTTCTGAGGAGCAATGGATTCTTCCAAATCAATACCTAGACACCGGGCGGGGGGGGGGGGATGTTGTCACAAAAGTATTGAGAGGGAGAAGGGAGGCCAGGGCTCAGCACTTGCTCCTCCTGAAATAGCGCGTCCAATCTTTGATTTCCCTTTGAGAACATGCACGCTCAGATCTAATTCAACACAATCGTCACGGCTCTCTCTGGGCACTGGGAATTCAAAGGTGGCACTATGACCCCCTTGTGTTAAAGATAATAAAAAAACAAACAAATAAACAAACCAGGCGATAACGTGACATGAATTATAACAAAAATGTCCATACGATGAGAAATATGGAAGAGGAAAAAATGTCCCTTCCTGAGGAGTCATCAAAAGCTCCATGGAGAAACTGACCTCTTTGGTGCTGGTTGGTTTTGGTTTTCTGAGACCACACTACAACCCAGGCTGCCCTAGGATTGGCAGCAATCCTCCTGCTTCTGCATCTCAAGTGCCGGGGATTATAGGTGTGTGCCACCCATGTCGCCATGCATGGCTGTGATGACACTGAAACAGAAGAGCAGCAGCTTCCTCGTTGGGAACAATGGAAACGATCACCTGGTGAGGTACAAGGTCAGCATCTATCCCTGCCTTCCAACATCGCCTTCTCCAGACTCTACAGCATGAGAGCCTTTGAGCACAGCCACAGTGCCCTCGTGGTGACTGAGCTCGGGCTCTTGAAGCTGCCTCTGTAATTAGAACACAGAAAATGTCACAGCAGCATTCTTTGAGGTGTCTGTCCCTGTAGTTTCTCAGGTCACACGGAAGGCCAAGGCCTTGACAAGGTTTCAGAGAGTCTCCAGGTCTGAGAATGCAAGGGGGACTTTCCTGTTACTGAGAAGAAACACCATGACCGAAAGCACCTGGAGAAAGCAAAGGGCTATGCCACCTTACAGCTTCTAGTCCATCATGAAGGGACCTCAGGGCAGGAGCTCACGACAGGAACCTGGAGGCAGGAACTGAAGCAGAGGCCATGGAGGATGCTGCTTGCTGCCCTGCTCTCCAGGACTTGCCCAGCTTACATTTTCATACAACCCAGGAGGACCACCTACCTGCCCAACGGTGGCACAACCCAGAGTGGACTTGAGCCCTCCCACATCAATCACTAATCCAGAAAATGCCCTACAGACTTGCCTATAGGCTCATCTGATGGAGAACTTTTCTCAAGTAAGGTTTTCTCTTCCCAAGTTGACAATAAACAAACAAAAAACAGCCAGCACATATGCTGTCTTCTCACCGTCAACTCTAACAATACATTCCTGGTTTTCACTGATTTGTTTCAGAACACTGGGTGTATTTTATTTATATATGTATGTGTATTATGCATGTATACTTATGTGCATATATGCCCAAACACACACTTAAGAATCCAGTGCTTTGCTTAAAAATAAAATAAAACCTTTTCTTCTTTGTGGCATCATCTTTGAATTCCCAGTGCTGACTGAGACAGATAAAAATGTGCCAATCACTGCTGGGCAGAGAGAAGACTCCATGCTGACAGTCAGCTCGATGGTATCTAGAGTCACCTAGAGCCTCCCTGCATGTCTGTGAGGCATTTTCTAGACTGTTTTGTTTTGTTTTTTAAAAGACTCATTCTCAGTGCGGGTAGCACCAAGCTATATGAAAAGGAAGAGGTAAACTGAGCCCCAGCACTCATCTCTCTCTGTTTCCTGACCATGGGTACAACTCGACCAGCTGCTCCATGCTCTGCCATGATGTGTTACCCCACCGTGATGGATTATACCATCATACTTTGAGCAAAGTAAATCCCAAATACTTCTGTCCTCCATTTGATCACAGCAACTCAGGCACGTGTCTAGGAAGCCGGCCCGTGCTCACAGACAGGCAGATTGCATCAGGTTGCTCTGTGGGGGTCTTGCTGTTGGGGTCTTACTGTTAGTCGGACCTGGTGATTGAAACACCAGAGATGCGTCTCCTAACCCCTTTGTTGCATGATCTCTGTCTCTCCTTTTTTGTTTTTGTTTTTTGCGCTTTTTTTTTTTTGCTTTCTTTTTTTTTCCCCCTCCATCTCTTGTTTTTCTTCTCTTGTCCTCCTCTTTCTCCTCTCACACTATGCTCATCCTCAGCTTGATTCTCTCAGGGTTCCTTCCACCCACATCCCCCAGAAAATTTCCCTAAGCAAAAAGGACATTTCTAAGAAAGCATTTAGGTTGTCCTGGTTCCCATCTGTCTGTCTGTCCCAGCACACAGGATCATCCCTGGCAGTCGGTGGGAGATTGACACTATATGTTCTATGAGACATGGATATAACTTGTATATCCCCATCCTGCTATTTTCTGATGCTGCAGTTCTGGCCTCGAGTGCCCATGAAAAGAGGCTTAGCCTCTGTCATAACATGACAGGCCGCTGTCGCCCACTGTGAGATGAGCCTCAGGAGTGACTGGAGTCAGACCCCTAAGTCCTCCAGAGGCCATGATGTGGTTACACCTGCACACAGGGCCAGAGCGGAAGGACATACAACCACTGCCCAACAGGGCTACTCTGAGCAAAGGAAGAGATAAGAGAGTGGGAAGGGCGCCACAAGGGCATTGAATTTCTTCCCAAAACAACTGTGGATTGCACTACTTATACATAACTGAGAAATCTTGTAGCTAGAGACGTATGGTTTCTAAGTCTCTGATACTTGGTTGTTTTGCGTATTTGCCTATGTATATGCGCATGCTGGTGTACTTGTGCGCATGCATGCACATGTTTCTTTGTGTGTGGGTGTGCGTGTGTGTCGTGGTAGGGTCATACATGGCCCGAGGGGATCTCAAATGCACACAGCAGGTATGAATGACCTTGAGCTTCCGATCCTCCTGCTTCCACCTCCAGAATGCTGGGATTGCTGCCACCTCAGGCTCTCTGCAGTGCTGGCCACTGAACAAAGAGCTTTGTGTGTGTTACTCAAACACGCTACCAGCTGAGCCACATCCCCAACTTTTGATTTAAAGAAAAAAATATATATGTACATAATATATTATATATAACATATTATTTAAAGATCCTATAATTGTATAAAAGAAAAAGACTATATCCGTGATGGCCATTGAAAGTGAAGTTTCTTGGTGTTGGAGAGATGGATCAGTGATTAAGAGCACAGGTAAAAGCATGAAGATTTGGATCCCAGTACCCACAGAAAAGTCCAGACAGGGCCATGCATGTACCTGTAACCCTGTGTGATAGGACTGGAGACAGAAAGATCAATGGAGCTTTGCTAGCCGCCAACCTACTAGCTCCAGGCTCCACAGATGCCTGTTGTCTCAGGGAATGAAGGAGAGAGTGGTACAGAAGGCCACTGATACCCTTCTCTGGCCCCCACATGTGCCACAGATGCACACACCCTCACACAGTCAGTCAAGTGCATAGGCACCATACACACGTACAAGATAAATACACATAAATAATTTTCAAAAATTAAAGAGAACTTCTCTACTCCCAAAAAGACATTTCAAAATACGCTCTTCTAAAGTAGCTGAGACCCTTGGATGCCTTTCTGAAAAAGGGGGTTCCACCCCACCAATGTCATGAACCTTAAGGTGAAAACCTCAGGTGTCACAGGTCTTTCTTGCTTAGGCCCACCTCTCGCCACTGCACGGTGTTCAGACCCCTCAGAGGCTGTGTTACATATAGCCCCATACCGTCCTGGCTGTGCTTGATATTTCAAAGCTTGGGGGAAATGTCCTCTTCGCCCTATACCCTTCCTGTTTGGGAGATTATTAGAAGCTTTACGGCACCCTCTCAAGCTAGTCTCTTCCCAACGTTCTTTATGGTTTTTAGCCAATGTGGAAAAGTGTCTTGGTGGCTTCCACACTGTTCTCGTAACTTCCAAGGAAGGTGAGAAAAACAGACATTCCCAACACTGTTTTGGTTTACTTAAGAAGTCTCAGAGAAGCCCCAGTCATGAGGTCACCTCCAAGTTGCCACACACTGTCCGGAACCTTCCTTCTCAGCTGTTTTCCCTTCTAGTTCTAGAACAGCCAGTAAGTGATTTCACACCTTATTGTTTAGCTGCTAAAAGCAACACAGTGAGTCCCCTCAAGGCTGCCTCTCTGCGGTCCAAAAATAAAATGGGCTCATTTTCATGCTAAGCATTCCAAAGCTCCTAGGAATTCTAATGAGGCAGAGGAGGGAGCAGGAGAAAAGATGGGTCAGGCTGCACAGTGTCCCAAAGAGGGTCCACTTCTGCCTGGGTTTCCGCCAACCCTGCTGGAGAGAACTGAGCTAGGCTGCAGGTGGCAAGGCAGTCTGACACAGTCTTCAGCTCTCCCTGACTTTACCTCTGATCCCTGAATCCATGGCTGCCCTTGTATCATGCTTCTGGGAACCTGCTTCTGGGTCAGAATATAAAAGCTTAGGAGATTCTAGGTTATCTTTTGAAATTCAAAACTTAGTCATTATCAGTCATTATCAGTAGCAGACTTACTTATGCCACACATGGTATATTAAGAAAGAATGCCATAGGGAGACAACTCACATAATACTGGATATCATTAGCTTCCTAGAAGGTATAAAGAGACTTCAGTGAGAATTTTCCGGAAGTAAATATACTATGCACCTACCAGAGTGGGAGTCCTCATAGAGAAAGCATTGCCAACTTGGAATTGCCTGCCCCAAAGTTAAACATTATGTGTTTTTTATACTGTTTCCAAGCATGGTTTTACTTGAGAACAAGGACAGACTTCTTGAGACACACACACACACACACACACACACACACACACACACACACACACACACCCTTGACTAAGCCCATCTGCCCTTCATTTGTACTCATTGGTTTTAGGTTTGTTCCAGGGATCATCAAGAAATCTGTGTTTTCAAATGTTGGTATATTTCAAATAACTGCTTCTAGTGGGGTCAATAGTATTTGCTAAAAGAAAAGGAATTTATTGACAACCCTCAGGACTCCACAGCCTCTTCCCTGGAAGTTTTCTTCTGTTCTTTCTATTCATATGACTTCTAACTTCTTCCCTGAGAGATATGACCCAGTTTGCACAGTGGTCTTTGTACAGCCCAGCCCAGAAGTGTTAGCACCATTCAGGTGTGACAAATGAAGAATTTTTGAGCTGACAACACTCTTTACAGAGGCTGTAACACTTAACCTGCAGCATTTCCCTCAGAGTTAGACTGGTGAGTCACTTTCCTTGCCAAGATCTGTGAAGACCCATGACTCCGAGCAAACTGAATGGAATTGCTCCCAGACTCTAGCTGCTGCTTACCAAACTAAAGCATGTAATGGCTAAGTGGCTCTTACACAAACAAGCCTTGCTATGCACAGAAGACATCATTGTCTTTTTATTCAAGCAGACAGACAGTGGCATTAATGAAAATAAACCAAGCTCTAACAGAGAGGGGCTGAGTCAAGGAAGATAGAATCTAGGAGGAGACAGCAGGACTTGACCTGTATGTTGAAGAACTTTCAACTCTAGGAGAATATGGAAGAAGCTTCAACTAAGTCAAGGAAAGAGCAGTGAAAAGGACCTGGGGCTGAACAAAAATTTGGTTGCATAACAGGAATGGGGAAAGGCTGCAGCCTCTGGAAAAAGTATTAATTTAAGAATTCAGCCAAAGAGGCAATAGTGTGCAGGGCTGAGTCATTTGGAGTTTCGGAGGATGTCATGAGGCACTGGGATTCTAAGTTCAGCAACCAGGGACTGGTGGCAGAGACACGGCTGTCACTCAGCAAGCACAGGGCTCTGGGGATTCGAACCATGAGGGTTGTAGGTTAAGAAGGGAGTGGGATGTGACTTTGTGATTTGCCATCTCTTTTGTGGGGTGTGTGTGTGTGTGTGTGTGTGTGTGTGTGTGTGTGTGTGTGGTGTGTGGTGTGTGGTGTGTGGGTGTGGTGTGTGTGTGTGTGTGTGTGTGAGTGTGAGAGAGAGAGTGTGTGAGAATGTATGTGTGTGAGAGAGTGTGTGTATGTTTGTGAGCGTGTGTGTGAGTGTGTGAGAGTGTGAGAGTGTGGGTGTGTGAGTGTGTGTATATGAGTGTGTGTGTGTGGTGTGTGTCTGTGAGAGAATGTATGTGTGTGAAAGAGTGTGTATGAGAGAGAAAGTATGTGTGAATGTGTAAGTGTGTGTGAGAGTGTGTGTGGGTATGCAAGTGTGTGTGTATGAGTGTGTGTTTGTGTGTGGTGTGTGTGTGTGTGAGTGTGTGTGTGTGGTGTATGTGTGAGTGTGTGTTTGTGTGTGTGGTGTGAGTGTGTGTGTGTGTGTGTGTGTGTGTGTGTGTGTGTGTGTGTGTGTTCCACTTGGGAGTCAGTTCTTTCCTTCCACCATGTGGATCGTGGGGATCAGACTTAGTTTGTCAGGTTTTGTAGCAAGCTTCTTAGCCCACTGAGCCATTTGGCTGCCCCTACGTTTACAGCCTTGAAGAACATCTCTTTTGCTATGTTGAGCTGGCTTGAGGAGGAAAGAAAAAATGAGGTAGGAAGGTATCACAACGGCCTAGCCAAGGAAGGGTACCTCTGTTTGGCAGCAATGGGACTAGGGAGAATTTGGTAAATTCCAGATGCCCCCTTAAGCCAGAACCATTTGGACTCACTGAGAGATAAGCAATTAGATTTAGCAGTGAGCTAAATGCTTTACCTAAAATGAGAGAATCTGGGATTGATGCCAACAAATACGGGGTACTTAGCAATGTTATGAACTTTGATCCTAAAATTCATCCTAAGAAGGCTCTGAGGAAAATATTTTTACCTATATTTTATATGTAAAGATCTCCAGGCTCCAAGGAATTAAGCAATTCACTGTAAATCAAACTTTGGTGCCAGACAGAGTTTTACATACAGCATTTGGGAAGCAGAGATGGGAGGACCAGGAATCTCAGGCCAGTCCGACCTGTATTACAAGACCATGTCTCCTAAGATTTAAAAAACAAAACAAAACAGGAACGGGGATGATAAAGCTAGGACAGGGGCCCGGAGATGTTAGATGTTATCTTATAACCCACTTCTACTGTATCAAGGTGCTTCTCGAAGCAGCAGAGAGGAACCTCGAGTACAGACTCAAAGAGAACTGTCCCTTCCTCTAACGGTAAATCCCAAGAGGCACAGATCCCTCCCCCAAGATTCCCTCTCCCAGCCCCATCATAACACCCCTTCCACGCCATCCCCATATCCTCACCACACCAAGTCAGGCGCACACTTTAACGTGCGGGGACATGAGGCCCTGAGCCCACCGTCCTTCCCTAGGTGCACGAGCAGGAAATCGCTTGTACAGCCCCGTGACAACTCTTCTATATTTAGCAGAAGTAGCAGTGGCAAAGATCTGTCCAGCTCAATTCTTTTTCCAGTTTCAACGCTGAAAAATCTCACAGGCTCCCAACAAGCACATTGGCCTTGACAGTCTCCGAGCGGAAGGCATCTTCCCCCATTGTACAGGAGCATCTCCGGAAAGCCGCGCTCCAAAATGCCGGGTGGACCACCTTCGCAGATGCTAGATGCTCCCCGGCTGCAGATGCTCCCCGCTGCAGCACTCCCTGCGTCCCACCACCACACGCACACAGGGTGAAGAGGCTGGCTGGTCCTGGAGGTGCCTCCATTGCTCTTAACTGTTATTCGAAGGAAGGAAAATGAACATGAATGATTTGGGGAAATGGCTTGCTCGATTAGCATGCACGGCACTTGGATTTTATTTCTTTTCAATGTGGCATGAGAAAGGAAAGTAAGGGTGGCCTAGGGTTTAAAACCATAGACAACCGTGTGCTTAAGTGAAAAAAAAAAAAAAAAAAAAAAAAAGCAGCAGGTATTACCAAGAGTTCACTGTGCCAAAATCGCCACCGCCAAGGCCACCCACCACTTACTCTGAGAGTAGCTTTCAAGAAGAGTTACAGTTCAGCTTTGCTTGTGCCAGATAAAACCAGATGCAGTATGCCTAGTATACTGCCTGTGACTGACCCACATCACCGCCTGTCAGCCAGAGCCAATGAGCGACTAATGAAAACCTGAGCAATGAAAGAACAGCAAGGAGACATGGAGGAACCATTAAAAAGAAAAGTGGGAATCGCCCAGACGGTAAAGCAACGTGCAGCTTATTTAAAAAAAAGAAAAGAAAAGAAAAGAAAGAAAGCTCGGAGATTTGCAAGAAATAAAATGATTGCCTGCAATGAACACTTATTTCTGCCTTCTACTCTCTACCGTGCCAGCTAGGTCAGTCCCTGTCATGGGGGGCAGAGGGGGACCGTAAAGGTTTCCCTGAGGGTTCAGAAATAGAGATTTGAAGAGGTCGTTGATGCTTTTCACAAGTCTTCCAGTCCCCACCCTCTTTCTGGATAAATCTTATGTGGAGGAAGGCACTTGGTTTAGAAGTGTACTGTCCGGCTTTTGGGGGACGGGTATTTTGGGAGTTAGGTTGTTTGGTTTTTATAAAAAAAAATAAAAGAAAGAAAAGAGCTCTTCTAATGAGATGTGTTTTGTGTCTACTAAGGTAAGAAAGAGAAAAATCTACGTTTTGCTGCAAGGTTTTAAATAATGTATTTCATAAGTTAATAGAACCAAGTCAACATGTGGCTGAAACAAGGAGAAGGTTGCCCATGTCCCCGTCACTCAGACAATGACAGGTGACCGCTCTGCAGATCCACTGAGCTTGACCAAACTCTGCACAGCTCCGACTGGGCTGCTGGGAGTCAGGCTTCCTCTCATGCTCCGTGTCGTGACAACTTCTGTCTATTCCTAACAGGAACCTGGGCTGATGCCTTTCAGGTGACGGGAACATAAAGGAGCAATGATCTTTTAACATTAAATGTCTGTCCCCTCACTGGAAATAGTCTTTTCTTAAGGTGAAACCAGATATTGCTAATTCTCCTTTATATTGCTGTCCTTACGAATATCAAGAAAGCCCTTGCTGATTTTCTGTGTCATAGCAGGAACTGCACCTCGTCACGACACAAGACCTCACACTGCCTCATTTCCCCCCAAGACCTAAAACTTTGAAGGCAAAGATTCTCTTTCTCTAGTCCTTTTAGATGATCATCTAGTGTGTTATCTTGGCCACCTTTTGAGTTGAAAGAAGCTAGAATAAGAATAGTTGCTGGAGGGTGGGGGGAATTGGAATTGAAGAAGCAGGAAATGATAAGACAGCAAAGAAATCAGTAAAATATTAAAAGAAAGCACCCTCCCCCGTAATCCTGCTGTGAAAATAGAGCCAGGCATATGCAGAAGCTTGTGGTGGGGAGAACTCTTCAATACATGGTGCTATGGCTATTTTTCCTGACGAGGGAAAAATAAGATCTCCTTGTATCTTATAACAAATCCTAGTCACACTAAAAGAATATTTTTAAGCAAATAAATAGTAGGTAATTCTGCACAGACATGTAGATGGGCACCAGTTTCCGGTCCTTTAGGGAAATAAAAGAAATCACAGATTAAAAGTTAGTAAGTTGGGTTGGGGATTTAGCTCAGTGGTAGAGCGCTTGCCTAGCAAGCACAAGGCCCTGGGTTCGGTCCCCAGCTCTGAAAAAAAAAAAAAAAAAAAAAAAGTTAGTAAGTTGAAAGAGAGAAAAATATACATTGTTATAAAATATGGTTATAAAAGTCAGAGCATAGGTCCCAATGAGAGGCTCAGGAGATAAAGGCCCTTGCCACTAAGCCTGATGACCTGAACTCAATCCTCAGAACCCACGTGATGGAGGTTGAGAACCCATTCCTGAAATTCCTGAAATTTGTCCTCTGACACAGGCTGTCTGTCGTACATATATGCCCACACCATCTCTCTCTCACACATACACAAATACACACACACACATTACAAACTACCACTACTACTACTAAAATAATAATAATAATGAGAAATGAGAATAATAGTTTTTTTAAGAAATAAGAGACTAGGAGCCAAGAATTCAAACAGCTGAGTGATAGGTTATCTGACTTACATACATGAGTTTCTGGCTTCACCTCCTAGCATGGCAAAGACAATACATTAAAGAGAACACACAAGTAGCTAAAAAATCTAAAAGCCACACAGCCCCACAGGAACCATGGGCCAGGTACCCAAGAGTCGACGAAGCAGTGATGGAGTTTACACAATGACCATTACGAACGACTCAACTTCCATGGTGACCTGTGGCACTGTGTGATCTGGGACTTCCCCCTCCAGTAAACTAGCCAAGGGAACGGTTAGAAGTGGTGATAAGGATGCGTAGAGAAGTGTGCTCATTTAGGAACTATTTACAAATGGCTAATTGTGCGTGCTCTAAGTTGACAGACCCAGAAAAGTATCCAATTGTGTCATAGGAAGAAAACCTGTTCTCCCATTAAAATAATATTTAAACTGAGTTTTAGCCCCAGCACTAGAAAAAGTCATAGTAGAATGTGGGAGTGTTCTGGCTGTGACAGCTGTCACCACATTGATTGCCAGGGAAGCTTCAACTGATCTGGTTGGCTACCTACGTGGATGTCCCCTTTTGCCCCTCACGCCTCTGGTGATGACCTCTTTTAGAGGAGGACAGGTCTTCAGGGCAAGAGTACCCCAGTGACTATGCCTGCCTTCTAGAACCTCCAAACAAGCTTTCTCAAAGGTAGAACACTTACTGTACAGCCATAGCACGCTGCAGGCGCTGGATCTCATCACAAAGCAGTAAACACATTCAAAGGATTTTCAAATGCTTGAGAAAATGCCTTTAACAAACAGGAGTAAGTGAAATCCTATGTTCTCTCAGATGTTTGATGATGGCAGGGGGTTGGGACTAAGGAGGGCTTGCTGCTCTTGCAGAGGTTGGGTCCTAGCACATCTGGAGGCTCTCCGCTGCCTGTAACTCCAGGCACCATCCTCTCTGGTTTCCATGGGCCCACATGTTCCACGTAAACTCAGGCAGGCACACATATACACATAAACAAAAATAATAATCAATTCTTAAAATTATAAAAAAATAAAATATTCTGTTTGGTGATTTTTTTTATGTCTCTTGTCCTCTTTCTAAATTTTATGTTTTCTGTCACGCCAGTGTATGCTTTTAGAATCCTTTTAAGAGAAAGTAGATAATACTGGAACAGTTTTACAAAGAATTAATGACAGCATTTTTCTCCTCGGTGACCTTTGGCTGTGGTTGCCTAGATAGCAGGAGGCATCTAGGCTTAGGGAAGAACTGGGAGCCATCACCAGTCCCTCTACAGCGTGGGGTTGGAGGTTGTTGTACCCTCTCCTTCTCCTTTTCCCCTAATTTTAGTGTGTGTGTGTCTGTGTCTGTGTCTGTGTGTGCATGTGTGTGTGTGCATGCATGATATGTGCATGCGTGCGTGTGTGGCGGTCCTTTGATGCACATGCACATGTGGAGATCAGAGGACAATTCCATGGTCAGCTTTCTCCTTTCGTCCTATCAGTCTTGAGGTTTATGCTCAGGTCATCAGGCTTGGCAACCAGCGCCTTTGCCCTCTGAGCCGTCACACTGGGCTTCGCCTTCTCTTTTCTCTCATCTCTTAACTGTGTCCAAGGCAAGATCATCTGAGCATCAGTCTCTCCAGAGTGATGACATGGGATTGAGTTCCCCTTTTAGCCTGATGAAAAGAACGTACATCTCCTGTCCTGGACAGGGGAGGGAGGAAAGGCTCTGACGGGATAGCACCAGACTCTCCAGCTCCCCTTCCTTTAGACATGTGGGTCACTGTCGTGATGTATGCATACATTAGTTCATCCTGGTTGCATATAACAGTTTCACTCAATAGACACGGATGCAATGAAAGCCAAGTACATGGAGAGCTGGGAGGGTGGCTCAGTAGGCAGAGAGCTGGCTGTGCATGCACGAGGACCTAAGGTAGAGCCCCAGAACTCACATAAACTTTGTGGGTGCCATAGCCCAGTCTTGTGACCCCATTGCTGCTGAGTGGAGGCAGGAGGATGGCTGGCCAAGTCAAGCCAAATTAGAAAGCTCCAGACCAGTGACAGATACTGTTTCAAAAAGGAAGGTGGCTAGTACTTGAGGAATGACACCCAACTGTGACCTCTGGCCTCCATACACATGCACACACAAACAAACATACATGTGTACACACACACACACACACACACACACACACACACACACACGGGACAAGTATATGGACTTTTAACATACCTGGTAAGAAATATTTTTCAAAATATCATAACATTCTGTAGACTATATAAACTTAGTGGGTTCATTTAAAAGATGACAAATGTTTGGAAACGATAAATCGGAAGAGACGGACTCATTAACCCTTAGCACGGCAGCGGCCTTGGGAGCAGGCAGATCTGCAGAGGGCCGTCTTGAAGTTCCCTCAGTCAAGCTAGATATTGACCTGGGTGGGGGAGATGGCTGGTGAGGAAGCTGAGGACATTGTTCAGCCAAGCCCTGGGAGCACCGTTTCCTTTTCATTGAAATCAGAAGCAGAACATAGAGTGTGCTCTGTCCAGTTCATCCCTCATAACCACCCTAAGCTTGTTTCTGTTTCTAAGGAAATGAAAGGCCCCAGGCTCTGGTCCATTTCCGTCAAGCCACAGAGCTCCTCGGATGAAAGCCATCCTGTCCAAGGAGCCCTGGCTGCTTCTGGAAAAGCCTCCTAACGGCCTCTTTAAAATATGCAGCCGCCGTCATTTGGTTTACCCAAAACACATTTTCACTCAAAAGACACAAATGTGATTAAAATCAGAGCTGGTGGGACCGCTCAGTCAGGAGAGTGCCTGCTGTGTGAATCTCAGGACCTGGTTTCAGTCTCAGAAACCACATTAAAAGGGGGTCGGAGGGCAAAAAATGCCAGCATGCTGGCATCTACTTGTAATCCTGTGACTAGGGAGGCCGAGGCAGGTGGGTCCCTGGGTTCACTAGTTAATCAGCCCAGCCTACCCGACAGGTTCCAAGCCAGTGAGAGATCTTTCCTTGCAAAACAAGGCAGGCAGCACCAGAGCAACAACCTCTGGCCACCACATAAACACACACATATGCACCTGCACAAGAATATGCACCCGCTTGCCTACACAACTCAAAAAACAAACAAAGAAAGAAACAAAGAAAGGAATGCTTTATTACAAAAAATCCATAGCCCTTACAATCTAATGATTGTATTGTTAAGCATGTATAATTTTTAATACCCAGGAATCCAGGAGGTGGGAGAATCTAGCTTTTTACATTTAACAGTTTTTTTTTTCCAATGTTCACTTTTCTTCTCTTCTTTCCACCAAAACGTTTAATTTATTCTAGTCAGACTGAAACACATAATTCAGCAATATGCTACCGTCACCCTAAAGTTTAATGTTCTTTCCACTAAAAATATAAGTAAAAATAGCACATTATCATCCAATTTGGTGGTTGGGGAGAGAAATCTGTGGGAAGAGCCTAAGCTAACAGCCATTCTGAAATTGCAACTGGAGGGCCTGGGTCATCTACGTCTTCCTGCTTGCCCTGAGGCAGCACATGGATTTGTGGAGTCATGGGGGAGGCAGCTGGGCCCAGGTGACAGAAACTATTAAGGCAGATGGAGGGCCAGCCCCGCTCGTGGGTTTCATTAGCTGGCTTGTTGTGTGGGAGGTGAACAGTGTCTGAAGGGCTCTGTATTTGCTAGCCAAAATGTTAATCACTCAGAAACAGCGAGAAATTAGTTAGTGCGATGTTTATCAACTATCCAAAGCAAGAGTTGACTTTCTGTGAAATGCAGTTCTGGAGTCAAAGCCAAAGGCTGTCTCCTGTTCAGCTGAGCCTGGGGGGGGAAATCCTGTCAGAAGTAGGAAAGCAAACACAGAAAGAAAGAGAAAGAAAGCAAGCTGAGATTAAATAGGGATGGAGGGGAGGGGAAGTACCTGAGCTTCAGTAATTACCAAAGAGTTGGCTTCTCTCAAAGAGAGGCTGAAAGAATTGGTAGCACAACCTATCTGAGAAGACGATGTCTGGGGCCCCCAACTAACTTGATTTCTCAGGCCATTGAGAGGCGACCCATCCAGTAGAGGACTAATAACACCAGGGGACATTAAATGGGCTCACTAAAGTCCAACCGGAAATGATCTGTTGCTGTCTTGTTCTGTCGTGTTTCGTTTTGATTGGTTGAGACCCTCTCTATGCAGCCCTGACTGACCTTCAATTTGTAATCCTCCTGCCTCAGCCTCTCAAGTGCTAGGACTGCAGGCATGTACTCACTATTACTGGCGTGGGAAAATTTTCTCTTTAATGAATGCGTATATGTTTGTACCTTTGCTTTTAATTCATTCAAAAGTTCATAAAGTATGAAAATTATACTTAAACCCCATCATTACGAAAAAGGAATGATGTGGTGAACGGGCCTAACCCTGAAAGGCTGGGATCGTTACTCATGTCTTTAAAGCATATTTTGACATATACACCTTCAAGTGTTTATATAGACATTACTGGCAGTTCTTTGTTTCAACGAGTGCTTGAAGACGATACATTCTGTTCCATGGTAAAGCCTGAGGACTAAGAGGAAGGATTTGGGAATCATTGGTAAATAATATTTAGATTTCCTATGTGCCATATAAAATCAAATTTCCATCCACGTTTTGATGGTCGAATTGCCTTTATAAGTGTTTCTCAGGTTGGAAGAGAGCGGAAAAAAGAAACTACTAGAAGACTAGGATAGGGCAAATTATTTTAATCATGGTTTCTGTTAATTACTTGGCTATTTTAGGCAAGTCTGTACTTTCCACACTGACATTTTCCCTTATGGAAAATTGAAGGTTGGGAGAGAATCGGTACTTGGGAAGTTACTTTCTAAGCATGGCTACCAAGAACAACCCCCTTCTGGCAAATACCCAACTTCCCTCAGCTGGAGTTACACATCCTGCCAGCTCACAGGTGCCAGGAGACTTAATTACCTGAGCTTTGAAAGCCCTCTGTACTCTCCTATGAAGGGGGCCACTGGAGCTCCTGTCATGTATCAGGTTCCCAAAGTGTTGACTTCACATAGGTCTGGGTGAGGAATTCAGACAGACCTGCCTTCCCAAGAAGCTGAGCAGGGAGTTTTCTTTCTAATGTAAGTTAAGGAAAGACTTTGTGATTAGTGAGAAAAGGCCCTCCACATCTGTACAAATAACAAATGGAAGGGACTGAAGAGGTGGCCTAGTAGCCAAGAACACAAACTACTCTTGCAAGGGACCCACGTTCCATTCCCTCCTGAAACTCCAGCTCCAGAGGGATCCAATGCCTTCCTCTGGCCTCCATTGTCACCTCACTCTGTGTGTGTGTGTGTGTGTGTGTGTGTGTGTGTGTGAGAGAGAGAGAGAGAGAGAGAGAGAGAGAGAGAGAGAGAGAGAGATTGATTTAAAATTAAAGACTTTTTAAGTAAAATAACTAAGTTGGGTGTTCGTGGAAGGTCATCAGAATTCAACACTATTTCTATATTCTCCTTCTTGTATTGAAAGCTGTGCTACGGTTTTCTCCACAAACATATGTAATGGAGGTTGGGCCCATAGCTCAGTTGACACTATGCCCGCTTAGCATGCACAAAGCCCTGATTTCGATTCCCCAGAGCCCTGGTTCCGCCTAAAACCAGGTGTTGTATCACACCCGATGTCATAGAGGAAGAAGCAGGAGGGTCAGAAGTTCAAGGCCACTCTTAGCTCCTCAGCCAGTTGAATGAGACCTGGGCTACATGAGACCCTGTCTTAAAACAGATAGTATAATGGTGCAATCAATATTGCTGCTGTCACCGGACAGGTCCGGCGAGCGGCCTGCTTGCTCTGAGTGATCTCGCCCCTGGGGCCAGCACCAGATTGCAGAGATGCCCACACAACAACGAAGGCAACACACTGGAATGCTGCCAGCCTGACTTAAGAAACATTCTTCTTTTATTGTAAGAATGTATCCTCCACGCACTGGGAGTGTTTACTTGCTGGGATGGATGGGGTAGCTGGTTTTTTGTTTCATTTTGTTTTGCTTTTTAAAAATATCTTTATTAAATCAATTTTAACTTTAGTATCTGAATAATGGCCATCCCACGATCCAATATTTTTCCCCTTAATATTTTACTGCTCTGCAAAATCAAAACTCTGGGCCCCATCCATCGACTGCTAATTCTGACGAAATGCCAGAGGGCTGGGGGCTAGAGGAGACAGGAAATCGTCATCCTGTTTAGCCCAGAGTATCAGCTCCCTCCCTCACTAAAACTAGTCCTTCAGATAAAGATAAATGGGCTGCCCAGCGCGCTTCAGTCATCTCTACCCTCTAATAAGGTTCTTAGAATTAAGCCCCTTAAAGGTCAAAAAAGAAGGGAGCAAAGGAAGCGAGAACCTGGGTTACCACGGACTGGTGAGCAGTTTTCTTGTCAGTTAACAAGACATAAAAATGGGCCTTGTCTCATAGTTACATCACGCTCAGACCACAAACAAATCATGTACTATTTATCTGGAACTCAAACATAACTGGATTTCTATGTTTTACAGCCAGGACTGTCTGATCCTTTGGAAACTGCCTGAGCAGTAAAATCTGAATTGAATGAGCCCCAGTGGCTCGACAGCTAATGAGAACATTTCGGCCATCTTTGAACTGTCTAGTTTTCTCATCCAAATGTAAAATATTTAGGTTCTTGGGATCTGATAAAAGTGCAACCAGAGCCTTCTATTAGTTCTAGAGAGGAATAAAGCAGGTTAACTTTCCCCCCAGTTAGCCTACCTTAACAGGGTGTCAATGACTAGTGTGCCTGGTCACCTCCACTGCCCAGCTCCAAGAGGGTGTACAGGTGCTCCCCAGTGAGTCGCCTCAACCCACACGGAATTTCAGGCCCTAAAAGTCTGTGGGTGGGAGGCAGGGAGGGAAGCCAGGATCCTGTAAGGTGCACTTAGCTGCACTAGGCACCTGGCCAACACTCTTGTTCTTTGCTTTGTCTGTTGTTAAAACTAATACAAAGTTAAAAGCCCTCGGTTTTTTTTTTTCCCCTTCCCCTCTGTTTAACCATTCCACCTGGCAAATTCAGGGTTTGCTACCTTAGCACAAAACAAAAGTAATAATAAAACTGTTGAGTGGGGCCAGGGACTGCTGTGAAAATATTTGCAGGGAAATAACTTTCCATTTGCAAAATGGGCACCTGCTTGTCTGTTAGGGAAATGGACTGATTGAAACGGGTTGGGGGGGGTGGTGTTGGCAGGGATGTGAAAGCCTGGGTCAGACACCAAGAGTACATTTCATGTATATCTGGGGATGTGTATGTATGTGGTATGCATGAGTGTTCACGTGTGTGCGGATGCATGTATATGTGCATGTGTACATGCACATGTATGTGGCATGTGCATATGGAGATCTGGAGTTGACATCAAATGATTCCTTTAATCCATGTCCATTTTGTTTACTGTGGGGGGGTATCTCGCACTGAACCTAGAACTCACTGATTCTGACTGGATTAGGTAACCAGCTTGCCCCTAGTATACTCAGTCTCTGCGTCCTAGGTGTTTGGGTTACAGGCAGCCCCCATACCTGCCCAGCTTCCATGCTGGTCACACCTAAGAGATCACATATGTATGGCAACTGCTTTATCCACTGAGCTTTTTCTCTGCCTTATTTGCTTGGTTTTATATACATATATATATATATATGTATATGTATATATATTTCATCTATCTAAGCAGTGTTTATTTATTCAAATAAATGAGAGGGAAAACCAAATGAGACACTAAACCATGGTTTTTTAGTCAGTCAACTCATGGAATCCTGAGATACTTGGGACTGAAAGAAGAAAGGTGGGGGGGGGTTTATCCTGACTCAAACGCCATCTCTCACAGTGATGTTGGGGAGGTCATATTGCTGCCAGGGTATCAGTTTCTCTCTTTTACATACAAAGGAACTGGGCTCTAAGGGCCATGGAGCCAAGTCCCTAACAAATTAGAGAAAGAAGGAATTCCTGAACTACACATTGGACTCTCCTCCCCTAAGGGGCTCAAAGATCAGAAATAACAGCCATTTACTTCTTGACCTGTAGTTCTGACCTTCGGCTGTCTAAATGCAGACATTCCTCAGGCCTTCCCATGCCCCACCCACCTGCCGGAGAATGTCATTTGTACCACGGGTTTGTCTTTCCCAGGAGCCTAGAGAGCCATCATGGAGGATGCGCCTGACCTGGACTCATATATGCAAGCCGTCGGGTCCTTTCATTTTCAAAGCTGCTCCTCATGGTTGGGTGGAAAATAAGAAGCATTCAACAGTCCTAGTCATTTCCATGGCTGTACAAAGATATTCCCGCTGCCTTCCTGGAGTTGCTTCTTTTTCTGTTGGACAAGCTTTTTCCCAGTGGGTACTTCCCAGCTACATTCCGCAGCAAACCTTGCCTTTTGGAACTGTGGTCGGATGGAAAACTATGCACACAGACAGATTATGCCCTTTGTATCCAGTTAGAGTATGTGTGTGTTTGCTCGGTGCTTCATACACCTCACTAGCCACCATGCAAGCTTCTGGGGCTTGTCCTGTCTCTGCCTCCCATCTCACAGGAAGAGCACTGAGATCACAGATGCTGCCTACCGCATCCAAGTTCACGAGTGTTCCGAGGATCCGAACAGTTCCTCATGCTTGTGCAGCAAACACTTTCTGCACCAAGTCACCTCCCTAGCCCAACGTTTGATATTCCTAAGGGGGCCTTTGTATCGTGAGTTCTGGAGCCCACCCTTGTATGGTTCCAGATCCCTTTATATAGTGATGTTTCCTTTTCTGGTGCTGAACCCCATAGCAAACCCATAGGTCCTCCTTCCCCACTCGCTGATTCAGGAGCATCCAGTAATATTCCTTTCTCTCCTTGGATCATGGCGACATCAGGGAAGTTAAACTAGGAACCCCTCTCGCCTTCCAGGAGCTTGGCTTGCCCTCCTCACCAGACTTGGGGTTATATTAGGCAGATCCTCCTATAACCCTTGCCACTTATTGACCCCTGCTGTTCCTAACCTCTCCGTCTTTGTTTTGAGAAGCTCTTTTTGCCATCTTGAGATGGAAAATTACTGGATGACCTGTACCTCTGGGCTGGCCTTTGCCCAAATTATGCCACCCCATTGGGATGACCTGACACTCTTGTGATTCCTCTGATGACCTGGCCGGGTCCCAGCTGCCTACCCAGTTCTCGCTTGCTCCATTTCTGTACGGCTTACATCAGTGGATCTCATCGCTTCCTGTCTCTCTCTCACAGCTTCTCCGTCTTATTCAATATCAGTTCTCTTGTCATAGCGACAGGATAACTTCGCACCCAGTGTATACTCCACAGGTATAGCACGCGCCCTGAAAGATCTTAGACACTCACTGGGGAGACACACAGGAAAGAAATCAAGTGAGCCAACATTAAAACTGCTGGCAAAAGCCATTGGATGTGCAGTGAGTGATCCCTCACATTGGGACTTTTAGATAAGGTGGGTCTGTGGATCCACCATTAAGTCAAGATGTCAAGAATGAGAAATGAAAACTCAGCAGCTGGGGAGATGGCTCAGTCATTAAACGCTCTTAACTGTTCCTGCAGAAAGGCGAAACTCAGGTCTCCCTCTCTCCTACCCTCTGCCTCCTCTCTGTGCTCCCCTCTCTCCCTCTCCCCCACCTCTCTGACTCACCCACCCAGTATTGCCACAGCATTGCCGAGAGCATCAGAACTACAGCAAGCCTAAGAAACTGTCATAGCCCAAAGGAGGCTAAGGAGACAGGATGGCAGATGTCACAGGAGACCCCTCATGGTGTCCTAGAATAAGGAAATGTCAAAAGGTTAAAAGCCAGTGACAGCTCCGTAGACTGTGACGTGTACGTAGTGAATGTCCCCATGTTGATGATGCAGTTGCAGCCCTAGGAGTACAGCAGAGCAAAGTGCAGACGCCTCAGTGGAGCCACCTGGGGGGTGGGGGAGGGGTTCATGCTGTTCTTGCAACCTTTCTGTAAATCCAACACTGCCCTAAGATATTATGTTTGTTTATTTCTTCATTTGTTCTTGGCAAGATCTGACTGGATATTCTGCTTGGCCTACGATTTACTATGTAGATGAGGCTGGCCTGGAACTCACAGAGATCTGCCTGCCTCTGTCTCGTGGGCATTGTTATCAAAGGTGATGCACTACAACATCCAGCCCTAAGACACTTTTAACAAGATGTTGAGTTACAGGTGTCAGTAGCTTTTCATGGGTTTCCTTGTGGCATTTTCATCCATGTATATAATGTGGCTTGATTGTATTCCTGCCTCATACCCGTCTTCCCCCCTCCTTCCCATTCTGTTAGCCTCTTCTCAGTGAGTCGCCTGTCATTCATGGGTTGCTCACAGGTGCGTGGCTAAGAGATCATTTACAAGAACATGGGATCCATGCCGATGGCTATATCACTGAGAAAAGGTGTCTCTCCCTCCTTCAACAACCATTACGTGCCTATAAATACTCAGAGAGGAGTGGGGTCTCATGAGCCCCTGCCTTGGCAACTGCTACAGTCAATTAAAGATACTTTATTCAAACTAAATCTAAGTAAATACATCAGTGAAGCAGGCTCTTCTCTCTTTATAAACTTGTGTTTTAGCAGAGCGTACATGATCAAAATAAATCCTTACAATACAGCCCAATAAAGGCAAAATAAGAATGTATAAGTAAGTACAAAAGCAGCCCAAGGTAAGGGCTTGGTTGTCTCAGAGAGAAAAAGTCACTGGAGAGATCAATACCTACAGTAGGGTTTTGAAGGACTAGAAAAGGTTGATTTGGACTTGGGACATGACAGTTGAAAAGCCATGAAAACTTCTTATGTAATCCAGTATTCCAAAAACAAAGAAAGACAGAAGAAGAACCCTGAGGATTGAACCCAGGCTATAAGGTTGGGTGGCAAATATTCTCTGGACCATCCTGCTGGTCCCTCTCCTATATATTTTGAGTCCTCTCTTGGTTTCTTCTGACACCCAACCCAGTGAGAGAAATTATTATCAGGTAGTTTAGTGAACTATGTCAATAAAAAGCCCCTGTGTGTGCTTGATGCAGGTGTGGTGCCTTTCAAATATTTTCCATGTGCAACTAATTGGATCCTCAAATTCGGACTGCTACTCCCGGAGGGATGGCTGTGTTTTGGCTAGCATCCCACTGTCCTAGGAGCAAATCTGCAGGCCCTCTAACCAGTGCCCACCAGGACCCTCTCTCTCCATTCTCCACCATCCCTTCGAGCTGTTTGATCACCTTAGACTCCACAGTGCCCAGGAACAGGCAAAGATTCTAGGGGAATAGAGATCCTGGGAAACTGGTGGGTTTCAGATTAAATGACATAGGTGTAGAGACAAGAGCTCCATGGTCAGCCATGCCTCTCTGACTCTTGGCTGAGCAGGACAGAATGTTTGCCCAATTCAAGGCTGTAGGCTGTTGAAGCTGCTGGAAGGTAGATACTCCAGAGAGAAAGCAATGTGCTCTGTTGACTGAAGTGTCACAGTATGACAGGGCCTCCTCAAGGAGGAGGGAAAAGGCCAGTTCATGTAGTCCACTGTTCTTCAGCCTCAGGTGAGCACAGCAAAGCAGGAGCCTGGGGTAGGGCAGTCCCCTTAGTGGTCAGGAGATGGCTAGCTAGGTATGTGGCCAGCCTTCCACACAAAGATGGTCTTTCTGGTTCTCTCTGGGGAGTTTGAACAGGTCTAAGAAGAGGAGGGTGTTAAGGTGCAGCTGAAACAGAGAGGGGGATATAGATGGGAGCTCCATTTTGGGGCATCACGAAGTAGCTGATGGACTCAGGACACAGAGTCCACGAGTGAGCTGGAGGATGAGAAACAAGCCATCCAGTGCTCGGATGGGCAGAGAGCAGAGATGGAGAACACAGCAGGCACCTGAAGATTAGAATCCCGTGGAAGTAAGATCAAGAAGCAGCTGACGGGGGGAGAAATGGCTCTAAACTAAGAGCACATGTGATGCTTACAGAGGACATGAGGTCAGTTTCCAGCTCCCAGCACACATATGCACATACAGATCAACACGCACGCACATGCGCATACACATACACACACACAGAGAGTTAATAGATACATTTTAAAAAGAAACAGCCAACAGTCTGGATCCCTTGTTTCATGATGCCAGTGACCTATCCAAGCTCAACTATCTTGTGAAATGCGGGTAATAGCAGCCTTGTGGGATGGTGTGGGTAAAAGAAGAACATTTTCACAAAGCCCAGAGCACTATTGTGGCTACGGAGGTATTCCATCAACATTATTCTCAAGGCCATTTTCTTGTGTGTACCAAATTCTCATGAAAACCATATAAGGCCTATCCCCCCTCGCCTAGTGTATCCTTGCAGAAACCACTCCTCAGCTTGGTGAGCCCAGGTGGCTTACAGAAAAGGGAAAGGGGAAAGGGTCAGGAGAGACAGCGAAGAGTACAGGCTGCTGTCACCGGGGATGCACAGCCACACCAGGCAACTGTAACCCCAGTTCTAGGGATCCCAGGCAGGGAGTACATGGTGTTATTTCTATCTCCAAGATACGTGCCTTCCCAGGCATGCAGACAGACAGACAGACAAACACACACACACACACACACACACACACACACACACACAAATTTATGAATATTTTTTAAAGGACAGAGAGGAAGGGAGGGAAGGAAAAGGAAAGAGCTGTACTCCCCAGCATGGACCCTAATCAGCTGGGTATCAACTGTGTTTGGTTGGCACAGTCTAATGAGGACCTTGAGCCCCAGGGTCTCTCTTCCTTTATTTTCCTGTGAGTACAGCATGGAAGGTCCCTGCATCCTCAAATGTGTGTGACCGTGTCTGCCCCAGCTTGAGTGATTCCTGACTTGGAGAGGGTTGGTTCAAACAGGCCTACTTACCTGGGTTAGGTTGTGGGGAGCTCGGGAAATGCATGGGGAAAGAGATGGGGTGGCCCAGGCAGGGAGTGCATGGTGTTATTTCTATCTCCAAGGTACCGTGGGCTCTGGGGAGCCAGGAAGGAACATAGGAGAGCTCTGGAGATGCATGTCAGCCCCACCTCATCCCCCAGTTGGATGCAAAGTTCATCTTCCCACCATGACACATGAACATCAACATCAGACCCATTCCTGAGTAGGGCAGAGCTGTAGGATATTTTATTGTTATTAGTGTGTGTATATATATATCTGTGGGTGCCTGTGTGTGCATGTACAGGTGGAGATCAAAGGTCAATGTTGATGTCCTCCCGTATCTGTCTCAACTACGTTTTTAGTCATGGTGTCTCAGTGTACTGAGAGTTCACTGACTCAGAGCTAGCTGACCAGGGAGCTCCGTAGATCCTCCTGTCTCTGCCTTCCCTGTGCTGGGATTCTAGGTGAATACCATCTTGCCCTTATTCTCACATGGGTGGTAGGAAAACTTCCTGCTTGTGTAGTAAGCACTTTACCTGTGGAGCCCAGTTTTCTTTCTTTTTTTAATAGCATGAATCAATGTATGTGATTATGAATTGCCTTATGACATGGCCACATGTGTGTCTATACTTTGATCCTTTTCATTCCTATCACAGTTACCAGGTTCTATGCAGCTTTCTGGAAATTGATCCCATATAGCAGGATGAATTTGGATGTATATTGATTGATGTGTGTATGTTTCTATGCAGTGTTCCGTTTCTTGATGTCTTTCCATGAACACATGGTTAGCGACCACTACATCAAAGTCCATGTAGAAATAGCTTGCTCTTGCTAACATCTCTGTGATATCCCACCGTATGGCACCACAGGCAGCTATTCAACTTTCTGCTAATTCACTTTAAAGCTGCTTCCAGGCTGTGTCAGTGCACACAGAACATCCTTGAACTTGTACCATTTTGTACATATGCAAATAGACAGGTAGGGTAATTCCCTAAATGCAAGTAGCTAGAATAATGGAAAAATGGATTGGCGATAATATTGGCCACTGTGACGTATATGTATGTCTCTCAGCTAGAGCTTGGTTTTGTTTTTACTTTTTAATAATTTATTTAATTATTTCGTTCCCATAGTGCAACTGGTTTGGGTATTTGGTCGTTTCAGTCTGAAATGCCAAAAAGATGAGAAGCAGTCCTTGGACATGTGTTTGCACTAAACCCCGCATTTCTGCAGTGAGAGTTTCCTAACCCTTCCTGAAGCCGTTGCTGCTATCAGCATGCTGGGATGCATTGCTCAGTTACTTTGTCCAAAGCCCTGATGACACTAAGGGGAATGACCTCACGGCTGATAAGAGTTGGCAATTCTGATTGTTTACAAAGCCGCCTCGCCCGAGATCTCAAGGCACTCGACAACATTTCATCATGTCCTCTCGGTGTTCCCCCAAAGTACCGCCGAGCATAAATGAATGAAGCACAGAAACAAAATGTCAGCCACCGTGCAGGTGGTCTGAAAGGTAAGGAGGGAGCGCCCACCAGCCACACAGGGCTCACGCTCATGCCACCCATCAGTTACTCCAAGCATTTCCTCTCCTGTGGACACGTTTCCAGTGAGGAGCCATCTACGCCTACGTAAGCAGCAAACAGAAAATTTGCTGGTCTGTAGCTGTGTCGGGGAGATCAGATGATGGAGGGGACAGTGCTCCTGGTTGTAAAAGGATATGTTCTCAGGTCTGGGGCCACTGGATTCTCTCCAGTTGGAGTCCTGCTAGTATTTACTATCAGAAAAAAAAATGGATCAATATTACAAAAGAGTCCCAGTGACCCAGTTAAAGGAGGGAGGGAGAAGGGGAGGAGAAACAGAAAGGGTAGAGGGAAGAAATTTAAAAGGAGAGAAAAAAATGTTTAAAAATCTAATTCAGACTTCGTGTAGCCTTCCAGTGCCAAGCAATACCCTATGGACAGAAAACCCAGCCTTATTCATAACGCTTTATTCTACCTTAAAGAGCGTGGTTTCAGGTCTTCCTCTCTTAGCCTCTGTATCTGCCTGTCTGTCTCTGTCCTCTGTCTGTCTCTGTCCTCTCTGTCTGTCTATCTGTGTCTCTCTCCCCCACTGGGTGTGTGTGTGTGTGTGTGTGTGTGTGTGTGTGTGTTTGCACTATGCATGAGCAGTCCAGAGGGGCTTCCCCCTCTAATGTTCTCTATGCTATTGCCTTGAGACAGAGTCTCTCACTGAATCGGAAGCCACCTTTTCAGTGATGGTGCCGGGTCAGTGCACTCCAGAGATCCCCCTGCCTCCATCCCCCTCTGCCGAGGCCATTGGCAGGTGCAGCCACGCCTAGCTTTTTGTAAGGAGGTTCAGGGCCAGGCCTCATGCTTGCACAGTGGGCATTCTTACCCCCTGAGCCATCCTCCTAGCCATTGGTACTCATCTTTCTTTATTTCTTCCCACCCCTTCCAGTGCCCCAGAATTATACCCTTGTACCCTACACCAACCACACATGGAAGAATGTCAGCCTTGGAGCAAGGATGGCAGTGGCAACAGTGTTAGCCAACACAGTCTCATCTTTCAGATATAGAAAACAAGGCACAGCAAAGCTGTATTTATTGGGTGGCAAAGACTCCATGTTAGGCACACATAGCTCAAACTGGTTATGCTAGATCAAGTAGGACCAACCAATAGTTGAGGTTTCTGGTAAGTTGTTAGACAAATGCTACTGACCATCAAAGACGTGTGTGTGTGTGTGTGTGTGTGTGTGTGTGTGTGTGTATCCCTGAAATCATGCCTTTCTGTGCAATCCTGTGGCATTCTCTTCCCCTCTGCAACTTGAGAAATTATTTGCCCATGTGCACATAAAGTCTTAATCGAGGCCCAGAGCAGTATAATTTATAGGCAAGAGCCAGGCTCTGGGGTAAAGCTGATTGGAATTACTCTACCACTCACTCTCTGGAGCTTCCTTCCCTCATCTGGAATATGGGAATATGTAATAGTGTCTACGGCAGGAAGATGTTGAGAGAAATCTGTTTGACCCGATATTAAATAGCAAATGCCTGGCAAGCACTGGAAAGCTGAGCAGCAGCGCCTGCGATGTCCTATTTTGATTTCTGATATTTTGAAGATTTATTTTATTGCTAATTATACATTTATTGGGGGGTGGATATATACACGTGTGAGGGCAGGTTCCTATAGAGTCTGGAAGATGGCCTCCAATCCTCTGGAGCTGGAGTTACGGGCTGTTGCGAGCCACCCGATGTGGGTTCTGGGAACTGAACTCAGGTCCTTCCTCTCCAATATAAGTCCTTAACTGTGTATAGAGCCAGCTCTCTCCTGCCCTGAGTTCTGATTTTTATAATGCACTCTAATCAAGTGTTGCATAACCATCTGCTAGACAACGTCTTCGCCTCGTCCTTGGGGATTTCTCTACCATGAGAATGTAATCTACAACCTTCGGCCCACCCCTTTCCCTTGCTACCCTCTTGCAGGTTCTGTTACAATCTTGACCCTTTCAGCCCACCAATCTCAAGGTTTCAAACAAAAGAAAGAGTAGGGAAGTAAAGAGGGGTGCACAGGAGACAGGTACCTCTTGGGGGTGCTCCAGACATAGATGAGCTGTTGCCTGAATGTTGCTTCGCCCTAAAATACTGGCAAGAGATGCTTCGTGCCTTAAAAACTGATGATATAGTGTTCTTTGTACTTTAAATGCATGTGAGTGTGTGTGTGTGTGTGTGTGTGTGTGTGTGTGTGCGCGCGCCCCCACACACAGATGTGCACAGGGGTATGAACACAAGTGCACATGTCCATGTATGGAGGTCAAAGGTCAGCATCAGGTGTCCTCCTCAATCACTCTCGCCATGTTTTTTGAGGCAGGCTCTCTCACTGAATCTGAGGCTCATCAATTTGGCCAATGACCAGACAAACTGGCCAATGAGCTTCCCGAAGCCACCTGTCTCCGCCCTCCAGCGGTAGCGTTAGAGATGTGGGCCATCATGCCTAGCTTTACCTGGCCTTTTATGGGGATCTAAGCTGAGGTAGGTACCTATGCACGCACAGCAAACACTTTACCAACGACCCAGTCACACTTTAAACATTTTTGTTGAAAATTTTCACAGTGCTCTTCCCTAGCATAGTGAGTTTTTGTGTTCGCATAACTTCAAACTTACTAAAAATTTGCAAATGTAGTACAAATGATTCCCATGGGTTCTTTAAATATATTCACCAGATCTTTTTATACTCCTACCGATTTTCTTTATCCTACTCGCCCCGCATGTAGATACTCTGTAACACTAGTATTTCATAGAGATGGCGCACAGGCACGCACGCGCGCGCGCGCGCACACACACACACACACACACACACACAGTGGGTCCTGTAGGCAGGGGACCATTCCCCTCTGCCATCTTTTCTGTGCAGATTTTCTAGGAGCGTGGCATTCCTCTCCCTCCCAGCGCAATGATCATTTCCAGGGAAGGTGGTGTTGGTACAATACTATTCCCTAGCCCACTGTCTGCTTTCTGTATTTTTAAAGCCTTCCTTTAAAAAAAGCAGGTGTGGAGCAGATAATAAATGTGCTTCAGAGCCTAATTAGGCCACTTGTTCACCTGGTGACCCCCTTACTGGAGTCATTCTTCAAAGCTCTACTCTAACAAGACCCCCCTGCAAGCCTGTGCAGCCTGCTGTCCCCACCTGGCAGAAATAATTCTCGCCCTGCAGCTCACGGCGTGGACTGATGTTGCAGCCCTTCATGTCTTCTAGATGCCATTCACTGGGTCTGCACATGGCACCGTGAGCTTCTCGGGCCTTCAGGACCTTGCTGGGCCGACGGCAGATAATTGGTGTTTAGAAGCCGTTTCCTGGAAATGAGTCAGGGGGTTGGGGGCAGAGCTCAGTTACTAGAGTGCTCACCCGGGCATTCCTGAAACCTCGGTTCCATACCCAGCACCAAGGAAAATGGGTCGGTCTGCAATCTCCCTATTCAGGGGGGAGAGGTAGGAGGATCAAAAGTTCAGTGTCATCCTCAGCTACAGACCAAATTCAGGGCCAGCTCAGGCTACATAAAACCCTCCTTCAAAAGTGAATGAATGAATGAATAAATAAATGAATGAATGAATGAATACCAGTCAGCAAACAGACAAAAAGAAGCCTCTGCTGAGATGAACTTTAGGGGTTTTTTTTGAAAATCCACCAGATGAACGTACCTGAAATAAGGCGGGGAGAAAAAGGGGGGAAAGGAAGAAAAATTGTGTATTTGTTTTAGTGCAAAGATTTCTTTGCTGTTAGCCCAATTTTTTTGTCCTCCTTTCACCCCCAAACCTTGAAACTTCGGGGAAAATAGTTACGTGCAGGGGACTTGTGGAGACTAGACTGGGCCGAGGGCCTTGCCTGGGATCCCGGCAAGCACAGCAGCCCTTGGCAGCCCAGGGCTCCTGCCACGTTAGCACACAGTAACTTTCCGTGAGGCTCTGGGCAGCCAGGCAGGGGGCGGAGCTCAGGGCTGTCCCCTCATCCCTGCTGCAGCCACCGGAGGCCTGGCGCCAGCGTGCCCAGCAACTGCTCCTCCCTGGGCTAACCGAGAAGCCACAGCCTAGCCCTGGGAGCTCTCCAGTGAAATCCAGCTCGTGGTAGGACCTGGTAACTCCCAGGACCTTCAAACCAGAAGGAATGCTGTTCCCAAGGGTTGGGTATCTTCCTAGGCCAGCCAGTCTGTAGGTCCCAGCAATGGTTCCATCCTTAGCCCATTCTGGTGCAAGTGTCCCAAACTCTGACCTGGCCTAGCCCAGTTCTGCACCGGTTGGGTAGCCCTGTGGGCCTTATCCTGCTATTTAATTTTCGTTTTCTTTTGAAAATGCTTACGTCGTGTTTGCAGACTGCCTAGCACTTTTGCTAACGAACTACTTTACAGATGTGAACTTTTTAATCCTCCTAACAGCCTAGGGAGTAGGTGGCATTGTTATTTCAACTTCGGGGATCAGGAAACTGAAACACAGAGAGTCACAGTCACTTAAGACAAGATGCCTGCCCTGGATGAGCTGACATGGAGCTTTCAAATTCTTCCCCTCAAACACATTCTTACCGTCTACATTGCTTCTATTGCTCTCTTTAACATTTGACACTTTGTGTCAGGTTTTGAATGGTAAAAGATACCTTAACATTTCCCTCATGCTAGGTAATACAGGGCCTCCAGAGCGGGGTGAGGAAGCATTGCCTGATCTACAAACAATAGGATTTGGTTGACGGAGGAAACATATAAAAGATGCTGAGATATACCGACCCTGGCACCTTTGGGTGTTAGAAAATTGGGGAGGGGGGCTTAAGGAGGAGGAGTGGTTAGGGAAGGCTACTGAGGGTGGACAGAGCGCTCTTAGACAATCAAATGCACTTTGGATAAGTGAACAAAGAGGATCTGCCTGTGCACGCTTCAGCTGCCCCAAGCACAGGCAAGGATGCTGGCCTCCTGGAAGTCCCTGAAGGAGTGCGCCTGGTTCTAAGCCTGCATAGCCTAGACCCTACCATGCACCGTACTTTGTTGTTGTTCTGCTCCTTCTGAGTCATGATGAAGAGGTCAGAATGGGTCGTTCTTGCGCCTCAGTCCCCGAGGACCTGTCTATGGTGAAGTTAAGATAAAGAAAAACATGGGCAGATACCTATGGAGAACCCTATTGTATTATATGAAAACTTAAAAAACAACAACAACAACAACACACATATATTTAAGGAAAGGTGGGCAAAAAGGAAAGGCAGAGGGAGATCCACTTGCAAGCAGAACCTCAGCTTGTTTGCATGGGTTTCAATGCCATGAGATGCAGCTAGGGATAGGTGGCTATTGTAATTGAGATCCTGGGATTAATGATGAGTTTCTTAGGTGCCTGCAATCTTATATTCCCCAGCCCTGTGTGTGTGTGTGTGTGTGTGTGTGTGTGTGTGTGTGTGTATGTGTGTGTATGTTTCTAGGTTTTGGTATACATGCACCTATGTACACATGTATAATACATACATACATACACATATATATATGTATATATATGTATATATATTCCTCCCCTCTGTGGGACCAGTGGAAGGCATCGAGGATCTTCCTTCCTTAATCTCCCCCTTATTTGCTGAGGCAGTGAAGGTAAATCTCACTGTTTATACTAGGCAGGGTGGCCAGCAAGCTTCAACGACCCACCTGTCTCCTCCCAACACTGCAATCACTGGCATGGGCTGCTATACCCAATTTTTGAATGGTTCTGGGAACTTAAACTTGGTCCTCTTTCACAATAAGCAGCTGTCATTCAGCCCCTTATAATATTCCCATGAAAAAAGTTTTAGCAAAACAAAAATCAGGACTGCCAATGGCAGAGGCCAAAGTGAGTCTCGAAGCTCTGTTATCTGTGAATGTGGGTGATCGTATTTGTAGCCTCAAGATGTTTTGCCCCTGGAATGAGCAAGTGAAGCCATGAGGGTGGTAATATTAAACTCAGTCCCCGACAGAAGGAAATCGGAACTCGGTGTTCAGAGAAAGATGATCTCTTGAGGAGCGTGTGTCAGTTTCTGCTGTTTTTATTGCTACAATCATGCTTTAAATCAAAGAAGCCATTACTTCGCAGTAAATTCTGAAGCACACTTTTCATTATGAGACATTACGGTAAGCAGCTTTTGTCCAACATGATTGCAATTAGGGCTTAGTGAACCACAAGGAGAGGCCGTCTGTGTAGGGTGCATTAGTGTAACCCTGCTTGCCAAGAACAAGGTTTAACCTTTTGTACAGCAGTTGGGGTTGAGAAGGTTCCAGAGTATGCCCTGAAGAGGCCTGTCAGGTTTTCTTTTGATCAGGAGACACCTAGTTTATGTTTTGAAGACCACTCCCTGTTTAAGCTGAGTACCTTTGGGCATGTGGCAACAGGAGGTGTCGACACAGATATGGAGAAATACCACAGGGGCTTCCAACACAGAGGAGTAGCAAGAGCTGGGGGAACAACGCTGAGCAGAAAATAATTCCAAAGAAGCACTCCATTTTCACACTGTAGGAATGTTCAGAAGCGACATCTGCAGAGTTCTGCTGGTGACTGGGGAGGGAGTAAAGCTCACCAGAGAGATGACGTCCTGCTATCTTGCAATGAGAAGACAAACTTTATTTGGTGTTTTCTTTGTTGACACAAGGTCTCATCACGTAGCCTTAGCTATCTTGGAATTCACTGTGTAGACCAGGCTGGTCATGAAATCACAGCGGTCCACCTGCCTCTACCTCCCTGAAGCTGGGATTAAAGGCAGGTGCCACCACAATCAGCCAAGTATTTTTCTTTTCATCCCAAAAGGAGAGGGAACACATTACTTAAGTATACAGAATATCATGAAGAAAATAAATACGTGAAGAGCTGTGTCCAAATATTTTAGAGTTAACTAAAGTTTGAGAAGGGCAAATACAGCATGGAGCAGGCACTTTTGTTTCCTAATATTTTCATCTAGCACTTCAATGTCTTAAATATCTACTGAGCATCACTGTATGTCACATGTCTGCGTACTACTTTAGATGTAAGAGACAGGATTAATGCAGGACTAATGGTGTGTGTGTGTGTGTGTGTGTGTGTGAGAGAGAGAGAGAGAGAGAGAGAGAGAGAGAGAGAAGTGTAGGTGTGATGGGGGAGTATGGGAAGTGGTATTTTGGATGTGTTTAGGGAGGCTGTTTGTGTTGTCTAGGAATTCAGTAAGGTCTGAGGTAGCAACTTAGCAAGAGATAGAACTTTGGAATTGAGAACAGACCATCTACAGTCTACCCCAGAAGGAATGCTATCAGAAATGATAGGGACAATCTCAACCTCAGTGTCATATATGGGATTTTTTTTCCTCTAGAATATATAACTCCTACATTTACAAGGTAAGGAAAAGCAAGGCTAAACTTCATTGGCAACAGTTTTAATTTCTTTCCATCAGTTAAGCAAACAGGCATGTATTCAGGACTAGCTGGATGCCCTACCTTGAATAATTTACTTATTTAATCTACAAATATGAACAAATGTGCCAGGCACTGTAGTGGGCTCTAGAACTAATCTAGAGTTTTCGCGGTCCTACTAGTGATTTGAGGACAGAACAGAGACAGCTCATGGGGCAGCTATGCGGTTATGAACTTTCCTTTCCTCTTCTCCTGTGCATGTGTATGGTGTGCACATGTGTGTTTGAAGGCCTGAAGCTGATGTCTAGAGTCCTTCTCAATCACTCTCGATCTTAACAGTCTTTTGATGAACCTAGGGTTTACTGATATGGCTGTCACCTTCCATCAGGGTCCCCATGCCCTCCTCTTCTGAGCTCTGGAATTACATGTGGGCTGCCACACCCAGGCAGCATTTAGCTTGGATCCGAATTCTCGTCCTTTTGTTTTCGTCGTAAGCACCTTAACTATGGAGCCGTCTCCCCAGCCTTGTTGTGAGCTCCCCCCCCCCATTTGTTTGTTCTTGGAAGCAATTTTGAATTGTGAAAGTCTCGGCCAAAGTGCATTGTCTGTGGACCATAGCTAATAACAATGTACTGTTACTACAAGGTCTTGCCAATAGGTAGATTATAGCTGCTTTGTCAGACGGGTGAAAGAGCAGGTAACCAAGACAATGGGTATGTGTTCTTTTTCCCCTACAGTAACCATTTTACCCCATGTGAGGGGTGGGTGCATGTTTTGTGCCAATGTGTGACATGGCTTAAATATTCAGAATAAAATGGACTTAAAAAGAAAGCATTCTCTTTTTAGGTAGAGCTTGTCTGTTACAGAAAAAAAAAAAAAAAAAAGCTTGCCCATCAAGTGTTCTTCAAGTTATTTTCCCTGAAGCCCACCCAGTTAACCCCATTTCCTATGAAATGCCTCCTGGTCCCCTCCTCCAGCACCCCTTTACTTCTCCCCAAACCTGTCATGTGTTACTGAACCTTTATATGGACCACAAGTTTTCAAAGTTCCTATTTACAAAAGATACCAGTAAAACAGCCATCGGGACGAGGGAGACTGCTCAGCTGGTCACGTGCTTACGACCTAAGCATGAAAGCTTGAAGACCTGAATTTGGATCTCGAGCACCCACATAAAAAAGCCATGCATGGAGGTGCACATCTCCACCCAGCTCTGAGAGGCAGAAACAAGCAGACCAGTGAATCACACTGGCCCATCGGTGAGCTCCAGATTCTGAGAGACGCCCTGTTTCTGCTTCAAAAAGTAGAGAATAAAAGAGGATGCCTCACATCAACCTCTAGCTTGCCCATGTGCGCAACACACACACACACACACACACACACACACACACACACACACACAGCAGTGGCCTTCATGCAAATGAAAGGGGTCCTAGAGGGATGACACACAAAGTGTTACTAAAAGGTAAGGTGATTGAGATGAGAGAGCAAGATGGCCTCATACACACTAAGGTGGCTTCACAGGCCCTCCCGGCAGAAGCACCTATGGTGTTTGATCAATGCTATGAAGAAACCAGACCACAGGTACTTATGTGCATGCAGGTGTTCTTGCATATGTTAAGCCAGATATAAAGTGTTTTGAACGCGTCTGTGTACACATTTATAAAGTTTTTGTGTATTTTCTAACCCTTTTTCATATTGAGCTCTATACCAGTCATATTAGCCTCTCCCTGGAGTGACAGCACATTTGGGAGGAAATGAACACAAATAACTTGGGACCATAAATTCTGGGCTGCCCATGTGTGATGGCAGCCGGCACATGGGGCAGGGGCAGATGGAGAAGGGGAAGGTAGCCAGCCATTCTACTCCAGGCAGCTAAGGGTTTCCAGGGCTGGTCTGAGTCGTTCCTTGCTCATTAACAGAGGGTTTGTCATCTAGAGAACTGGTTGCCATGTGTTGTTAGGAGTTCAGGACAAACAGGTTTCAGCAACACTCAGAGCTTTTGGCAAGCCGAAAACATAAACAGTTTCCTTATGAGCCTGGCTGGCGGGAGCAGTGTCCCTGAGCCTTGGCTATCTTGAGCACGCATTCTTCCTCATGTAGCAGAGATCGTTTCTCGGAGGTCTTGCTGGGTGAGCACAAATCCTGTTTTGGCCTTCTTCTCCCTGCTGTTGCTGGAACCCCTAGGGCAGTCAGTGTCACCTGCCTATTGAGATCTGATAATCCCTGCGTCCCATCCCCTTGGCACTGTGGGGAGGAACCTTTTATTTCTCCTTTTACACATGTTGCAAGGGCCAAAGATACGGGCTGGTGGGGGTGGGTATTATCCCTTCCTGTTTCCGGCCCCCATGTGAGATAGGCCTGCCCTCGTGGAACTTAGAAAGAGTTGGTCTCAGAGCTCAGCAGAGAGTAGAAGCCACCCAGTGTCCCTTTATCTGTATCTCCTGACCCCCAAACGTTGTCACACACAACACAGTGAATGATCAGAACCACCAGCTCAGCCTCTGGTTTCCACGTGAGGATGAGGAGGATAGGGCTAGCTATGAGGAACTAATCCAAATTCATGTGCTAGAACACAGGTAGCCAAGGAGCTGTTTTCAACATGCCCCTGACACTCTCGGATCTCTGAGGAGGCTACCCTCTTCCTTCCAGGATGTAATCAGTCTGTATGTTTAGTCATTCTTAGTCTGAGAGTTTGTATCTGTCTTCTCCCTGCAGGATAGTGAGATACACTCTACTGGGGTGCCTACTAGATCTGAGGCCTTTTGTGCCTATATAAGCATAGGTAGGTTGCTGCGTGTATAATGTCACTTAAACCTCCTGATAACTATCAGGATCAAAGATCCTGCTTCCATTGAGAAAGCCGAGTTTCAGATGTTAAGCAACGTCTACAGCTCACATGATGGGAGTGACAGAGATAGCTTGAGCCTTAGTTTGTCAGGACTGGATAGACCCTGTTCCTTCTGCTGAGCCAGGCTGGTCCCCTTCCCCCGGTATCCTGTGGAACCCAGCACAGAAGCCTCGTCTTTGCAAAGTGGATTATTGGTCAGCTAGATCCCAATGGTCTGAACGCTCTGTCCCGACCTCCTCCTCACTAGTGAACCCTGTGGGTACCCCCTTTTCTTTCCTTTTCTTTTTCCAAAAATGCATACAGGCGTGCCAAAAGAACAACTCTCACTGATCCTCCACAGCCAGCCAGAGCCCCCCAAAGAAGTACTTTTACCTCCCCATCTCACTCTGTGTATTTGATCATTTCTCACCCTCTTCCTTCTACAGTCACTGGCTCCAAGTCAGCTCCATCAGCCAGTGGCCCAGCCACCAGGTCTGTGCTGGCTTCCCTTCCTGTCAGTCAACACTGGCCCCTCTCCATGCTGCTAGGCGGGAAGTGTCCCCCCTAAACCAAACTAGCTAGTTTCCATCCCTGACACACCCACCTCCTGAACCAAGTAGCCCATGAACCTCCAAGGGGTGTTCATAGAATTCAGTTTCCATCTAAATGCTCCAAGTTCATTGTAAGAAAGGCCAAGGGGCCGGGGTATAGTGGCACATGCCAGTAATCCCAGCACTCAGGTGGCAGAGACAGGCAGACCCCCAAGTTCAAGGCCACCATGGTTTACAAGAACAAGTTCCAGGATAGCCTAGGCTACACAGAGAATCCCTGCCTTGAAAAAATAAAATAAATTTAAAAAATTAAAAAAAAAAAAGAACAACCAAGGAAACTGTTGGAGAGATCAAAGAGCCCATTTACTCTCTAATCTACTAAATATATATGTCCTTTCCTGTCATATATAAGTATCAATTTAATATTTGCAACAGCAACATGGGTTCCTGGTGTGACCCTCCATGTCAGACACCAAAGGGAAAGGTTGCAAGGTTGTCACAGCAACTTTCTTGCCCCATGGTTCCTGCCCATGAGGGCTGTCGCTCTATCTGAGATTTTTGGGCAAGTGCCCCATCTCTAAACAGTGAGATTAACAGAGAGAATTGTTTTCTTTGACATCTCTTCTTCTCATGTCCTCATAACCCTGATCTTAACCCCAAATCCAGACGACAGCTTTGAACACTATGGCAGTCACTCCTTCATTTCAGTAGCCTTTGAGGTGTTTGTGCGTTTGTTTTTTAAAGAAGCCCACAAGAGACATCCCGTGAACCCCTGGGACCCCGGAGGGCATTTTTCAGAGAGATGTCTGTGGAGAAGTGGTCAGTAGCTGTAAGGGGAAGGTGCAGTAACTGAACAGACAACGGAGGCTCAGAAGGATTAAAACTCACCTGACAGGTGACAAATGAGATTCAAACTTGGACCTGACCCCAAAGCTTTGGCGACTGACCACCCAACTCTCTCTCTTTGAAAATTCTTTGCTGAATAGGAAGGCAGTCCACATGCCGGGTCCAAGGTGTTCCACAAACACAGGTGACAACGCAGAGGGATTTGAGAAGGTTCGATGGTCCCTGACACACAAAGAAACAAATGTAAATGCATTCGAATACTATGAGAGAGGCCATCAACAGGGGACTTATTACTCATAATTGATTTTACTAGTATTTTAGCATCTGACCCGTTTCTCTTAATTGAATCGGAGTGCCTTATGCAACACATTAGTTTTACTGACTTTGAAAAGACGTATAATCACCTTCACTTACACATGTATTTTTTTTAAAGCAGGATTTCAAAGATAATAGTTTCTGAGCTGTGGTCTTAGAGCTAAGTGACACATAATTAGAGTTTCCTTCCCTAGGAAATGCCGTTTTAGAAGTACAATTGTGTTGTGTTACGAAGGGAAAATAAAATAAAGGTTATTTTACAAAATGATCAGAGAGGTCACCCTGAACAAAAATAAAATAATGTCTATTAAACCCGTCTGAAGAGTCTCACATTGAGCCTCTAGAGAGAATGCTCAAGGATTATTCTGCCCTCCGTTGGAAATTTGTAATTCCAGAGCCCTTAAAATATAAACTAATTTCATGTTTCCAGAAAGTACTGTCCCACTGGAAAGAAAGATGCTTATAGGTACAGGAGGGCTTTCTTCCTGACAGAGGATGTCACTGGTATCAAGGTGCTAAGACTGGACTTGATCATGCCTGACCCAGCCATTTATAAAGGGTCACCACTCAGGAACATTCCAGGGGATTTCTTCTCTGAAGGAGTTCCAAGTGATGACTCTAACAGGCTTTCACTGGGCATGCTCACACTAGTTTCTGCCAGGGGTTAGTTAGAGGCTCAGAGGAGTGTTCCAAGACCAGGCCACATTATTTTGGCTTTTCCTGTTTTCAGGCCTCATCTTGGACGAGAAAGAGTGTCCGACATCAGCTTTGATGGATTAAAAGTTGATGGAGCATTGAGTAGGAACAGTGGTGTGGAAGAGATATCAAAGAAAAAGGAAATTCTTCATTTTGAGAACCTGCAAAGCATGGGTCTCACCAGCTCCCCGACGGCCCTCCATTGACATCTGTTGTCTGTTAGTTTCTAAGGCATCTGATCTCAGAGCCGTCAGAGACGGCATCCAAGAGGAAAAAAATGACAAAGTGAGTTGGAAGGAACATTTCTCTGGGTTCCTTCTCCGGTGCCCAACAGGGAAAGCCCCCCGACAGAAGTCCTGCCTAGTCTAACTTGAGGCCACCCATTGGCTGGTGGGACTAGGATAAAACGTGAGCACCTTTAATGTGGGGTTGAAAAAACGGAATGCCAGGAAGTTAAAAGGACTTAGGGGGAAATGTCCTTTGGCCTTCCTCTGCATGACAGGATTCTGAAGTGGCAGCTAGTGAGCAGAGTAGACTCAGTTAGTCCAGTCAGAGGAAAAAAGAGTGAGACCGGAGGACCAACATCAGTGGTATCTTTGAGGACAGTGATGAAAGAATGGAGAACAGCTCGGCCAGAAAGGCGGGGCTCTCATCATGCTTCCCAAAGCAGCTCGTGTCCCCCGTCTCCGGCCAGCTCTGAGAGCAAGTGCACCCTGCCCATTGGGTCAAGTTTCTTGAGCACCTACTACGCGTCCCGGGCACTCCAGACCCTTCATACTAAGAAGATTCCATCCATTTTTTTCCCCCTTCCTAAACTAAAGATTCTTTGAAGAAGGGACAGACGGTGATCCTGTTTTCTGCCTATACAAGGAAAGGGGAAATGCAGAATGGAATCATGGGAGAAAATACCTCTCATAGGAATCCAGCGCTGTGTACATGGACGTTTCTCAGCGAAGTTAGCATGATGGGGGAATGGAGTCTCGCTTTCCTCCTCTGGTGACTTATGCTGGTACTGGCTGGAAACATGGAAGGGTCTTGAATGACTGATTAGAGACAGTAGAAATTGAAACAAAGTGTCAGTCACTCCCGAATTGGGGCGCGGGGGGTGGGGGCATTTCTTGGACACCTTTTGAGAGCTGAGAGATTGAACCCATTCAAGATGAAGAAATGTTCCATTCCTGGCTCTCTCAGCAGAGCGAAGACAGTACTGTTGAAAAGACATTCTATCTATTATGGGATGCAGATTCCCTTTGACAAGGTCTCCTCAGAAACCTTCCATGCCAGGACTCCTTAGTTTTATCTACAAACTTTTGATAGGCTTCTAATTTTTTTTTTTTTACATTATCTATCTCTCAAACTTGAAGGATTCTGCGCAGTTACTTACCTTAAGACAGAATATTTTTTGAAACCTCTGTAAGTCATTTCTTTGAGTAAAATTTAAAACATTTATTCAGATGGCTGCCAGGTTATACCCAATTTAAAAAAAAAAAACAACTCTTCAGTTTTCTCTCTCCCCTCTCTCTCTTGCATGTGTGCACGTATATGCATGTGGGGGTGTGTGTGTGTGGGCGGGCGCGTGCGTGCGTGCGTGCATGCGTGCGTGTGTGCATGCGTGTGTGTCTATCTTATTGCTGGTTTGTGCCTTGTCCGCCGTCACCTGTCACCTACTTGGTAATCATGATGAGAAATGAGGTCTAAAACTGATAAGGCGTCCGATTTTATTTTTCACTCTAAGGGTCTCATAAGATGCGACTAGCCATTTATTTCATCTGCTCATTGTCGATCACACCAGCATGTTTTTGCCTCCTTGCTGCAAGTTTCTTTGTACTCCTGGTTCCCAGCCATGGCCCTGCTTCCTGCTGAATTAAACCAAAATGCAGACAAAACCAAAGAACACATCTCTCCCAAAGGTCACGCAGGAGGTCACCCCTGGTGAGATGGACATTGCAGATGTGGTAGAAAGATTAGAGGTGGCTTTGATGGAACCCTCGTCTGTTCTTTGCCCCTGCTCCTCAGAGTGGGAGACCCAATAGCTTGTCATTGCCTTGTATTATTGAAGACTTTTGACAGGCACCTCCCGGAAAAATGCCCCACAGATCCTGGAGTGTGTGTGTGTGTGTGTGTGTGTGTGTGTGTGTGTGTGTGTGCGTGCATTTTACACAACACTTCAGAATGATTGAGGTGTTCAAAAGGACTTTGCCAAGTGAGCTCTTTGCAGGGCTCAGATTCCCATAGGCTGCCCTTCCTTAAGGCCCCTCGGTGGCCCTTCTGCTTCGTTTGATGACAATTTCTGTTCATTCCAGATTGTATTACTTCTCTTTAGCAGCTTCAAACAGCTCCCTGGAGCTGCGGTTTTAGCATTTGGGTGCTGATCACATCGGTCCTGCACTTTTGTTATTTTTTCCCCCTTTGAAGGTTTCTCTCCGCTCTTCTGTTTTCGGTGGCTTCGGCTTTCATCTCTGCTGCCTTTTCTGCCACGGTGTTATCTATTCATTTGCGAGAGTCTGGCCATTCGGGCCTCTGAAGATGAGGCCGTTCCCTGCCTTCTGGGCCCTGACTGCCTCAGTGGGTAGTCCCCAATTGGGGCTTTTCATCAGGCAACAGTGGGGACCCCTCTTCGGGCTGCTACTTTGGTGCCGTGATAAGAATTATTACACCACAATTTCATTTTTTATCAACCTCTTCTGTGTCTTCTCGTTTAGGGTTGAGATGCTGGAATTTCTGGCATGGCTGGTACTTTTAGAAATGGGTTCATCTCTGATCACGGCAGATAATGAAAGGGAGGCCACCTTATCTCCATCTTAGGCACTTTTCACAAATGACCTTTTCTGTCTCTTTCCTCATTGTGACCAGATGGCCAGAACATCGAGCAGGGGTCACACTTTGAGGGTTTGAGTCCTAAGGCTTCCTACCTGAGACTTTATCTAAGTCCTTTGCTAAATACGTTGTTCCCAATCCTTGACATGAATATTGCATGTTATTTTGCCTACTTAAATAGTTCATGCGTTTTATTTCAAAAACTCTTGGGCCAAGTAATATATTTTTATATAATTTGAAGATAATATACCCTGTAAGTGTTCTTTTAACTGTTTGTATGTGTTCATGTGTGTGGGTGCACATGTGATGGGGTGCTTGTATGTGTTGGTGTGACTGTATGGAGAGGCTAGGACAATGTAAGGTGTATTTATCATTGATTTCCACCGTGTGTGTGTGTGTGTGTGTGTGAGTGTGTGTGTGTATGTGTGTGTGTGTGTGTATATGTGTGTGAGTGTGAGTGTTTGTGTATATGTGTGTGTAAGTGTGTGTGTATGTGTGTGTGAGTATATGTGTATATATGTATGTGTGTGAGTGTGAGTGTTTGTGTATATGTGTGTGTGTGTGTGAGTGTGTGTGTGTGTGGTGTGTGTGTGTGTGAGTGTGGGTGTGTGTGTGTGTGTGTGTGGGTGTGTGTGTGTGTGTGTGTGTGTGTGTGTGTGTGTGTGTGTGTGTGTGTGTGTGTGTGTGTGTGTGTGTGTGTGTGTGTGTGTGTGTGTGTGTGTGTGTGTGTATGTGTGTGTGTATGTGTGTGTGTGTGTGTGTGTGTGTGTGTGTGTGTGTGTGTGTGTGTGTGTGAGTGTGTGTGTGAGTGTGTATGTGAGTGTGTGTGTGTGTGTATGTGTGTGTGTGTGTGTGTGTGTGGTTGAATATGGTGCTCACTAATTGGCTAGACTGGCTGGCCAGTGAGGCCTGAGGATTCTGCTGTCTTCACCTCACAAGACTGAGGTTTGCTGTCACACTCTGGTTTTTACCTGGGTGGGATCTGAACTCAGATCCTTAAGTTTGCACAGCAGGTGATTTTACACCCCTCCCCCATCTCTCTAGTATAATAATTTTCTCAATTCATTTTTCATACCATGGTGAAAATTGTTAAAAGAGTAGATCTGTGGAGCCCAAAGGTCAAGCACCCTTTAGATATGGACAGAGGTTTGCTTGAGACTTAATCCCAGGAGCCCTCTTTCGTGGCCTTTATGTTTTAAATAGATTGATGAAGAGATGTCACTTGGAAATATATTCTTCCTGCTATCATGGAGACACCTTTGGCCCTGTATATCTGTTACCTGAAAGGTTGAAAGACCATAAAGTGACCATCAAATCTCTGGGCCTGGTTTGTATAGCAGGTCACTTGAGCTGGTTTCTGAAGGCTAATAGGAAGCTCAATGAATTGAAACCTAATTGCTAACTTATTGGTGGCATGCATAAAGGTCATGAAAATTATCTCTATGGAAGAAATAAACAGATGGTATTGCGTGTGTGTGTGTGTGTGTGTGTGTGTGTGTGTGTGTGTGTGTGTGTGTGTGAGTAAGTTTCCCTTCCCCTCTTCCTCTACTAGCAGGAGTTGGGACCATTTATCTGCAGACCATTGAGGTGTCTGCAGAGTGGCTATCATCTGACAGGTGAGGAAGTGGCAGTTTCCATGCCTCCTACAATTTAACTGGTTTTCCTGAATGTGTGCCAACTGCCCTGGCAACAGGTAGGCATGTTTTTTGTTTTATTTTAATGAGTTGCCATAGCTATTGAAGAAGGCATTGGTATCACATGTGTGTATAAAGGCGTCCTTTGACAGAATGGTTGCCTCACTCGCACCGAAAGGAAACAGTTGCCAAGTTATGCTGAGGTTTTCCTACTATTTTCCACTGAATTTCCCCTTACTGCTAATCTTTTCTTCTCTAGAACATTGGCAGGTTCAACATTGTACACAATTAGCAATGACAACAAATATCTTAATAGAAAGATCCATATTTAAACCCAGCTCAGAGTTATCCAAGGAAGCATTTGACGTGCAAGTCTAATTTAAATAGAGGTGGGGGGTGTTTGGATCACTTTATTGTACCAATGTTTGGCAGACATTAGAACTGAATGAAAACTCCATGTGTCACAAAGGTGTGCTACTAAGTAAAAATATTTTTTTCTGCCAGGAGACCTCAGGGCAATTCTCACTAAACCCAAAATAGCCAAACCCTTGACTGTAAGTTCTTTAGTAACAAGGTTCATTTTTACAGGCACACATACCAATTCTGCATATGCAGACAATTGAGAAGAAATGAGATGTCCCCTTATAAATTAATTTTTCTGATGTATCTATAAATGCTGAAACAACTTCACTTTTATTTTGCAGGGGAAGGGTTTTCAAAATATATTATGTAAGTCCCTGTCTTCATGGGACATGTCATTCTTAATGAGTCAAAGCTATTATAAACATTAATTATTATGACCTTCACAGTATGCTGTAACACAAGATGTCCTCAAGACACCCAAGGTGTGGCTAGTGGCTGGCCCTTACACTTAGCGATCCTGTCCTGTCATGGTTTTTCAGCCCTTATGTCTCACATTTTGTCTTTTATAAAAAATCTTCCATTACTAATTTATCCTGTATTTCTCTTTGCTCTTAATTGCAAAGGTCTAAGCTGATCGTATAATGCTCTTTCTCTAATAACTTTTGTAAATTCAAACTCGGGTCAGCATGACTTTCAGAATTCTGTCTTCCAGACAGGAAAGCCATCCTAGTGACTGCCAGAAGCTTGCTTTTGCAGCCCATGACCTGAATGAAGTCTCTCAGATTTTAGTGGGTGTCTTTGTAATACTGTCCATCTGTCTATCTCTCCCTCCTTCTCCTCCTCCTCTTCTTCCTCCTCTTCCTTCTCTCTCTCCTTCTGGCCATTTTATTATTGTTTTCTACTACATTGCATGTATAATGCTTTCAAGTGAGATGTCTCTAATTGTGGAAGGTTTTATCACAATTATCCTTCTCTGACTACAGTTAGCCTTGTGCACACACTGAAAATGGGATTCCTTATCCGAATCTTGATGACAGTGTTTTATGCAAAAGAGCCCGGCTCCTTTAACTTCCCTTTCAAACCTCCCTATAGCATCTCACCCAAATGCTTCTCCAAGAAATATCTCTGAAGAAAATTTTAAATTACCATTACAACACACACCGTATACCAACATAGCTTTCTAAGAACTGTAATTGTCTTTCGTGTTCTGGAAAACACTTCTGTTTTTCACACCTCAGTTTAAAAAAAAAAAATCAAGAAAGTCCACACTGAGTATAAGTGATTTAAAAAAAAAGGCAAGAAGATGAAAATAGAATTATTCACAAATACAAATTCCAAATGCATTTCAACTTTCCTATAGGAGTCTTTTGCTGATGCAAAAGTCCATGGGTCTTTATTACACACACTAGCATTCATTCTTTCCTGATGACGACAGCATTTATTTAATGCCCTCTGGGCCCCACCAGGGATGCATATGCATATCAGACTCATTCTCAGGAAATACTCACTTTGGCCTGAATTCCAAGGTTTTGTGAGTCACAGCCCAGCTGCCCTATGTTACTTAGGCTCCTTCCACTAGTTCAAACCGAAAGCTCTCAAGTGAAAAAACAACTTGTTTTTCTTTTTTTTCTCAAATTATCCTTGATTCACTTAGAATGATCCCAAGTATATATAATATATGTACATTGTTCTGGAAAGGAATTAGCAACAGAGATACCATTTTCCCTCTCACTGACGAGTAATTCAGAAGCCCAATCCAGGAGCATTTAAAATAGCCATGAACCAATAGCGACCCTCTACAGAGCATGCCAGGAGCACGCCTTGTTGGCAGGTGCTGTTTTAAATGCCAGGTTTGATTCAGATCCGTCTGATGAGAATTTATGGGTTGCGGGGGCGGGGGGGGTGTTGTCTCTGGAAAGTTAATGTAAACGTAAGTTAGGTAGCAATGGGAGGTTTGTAAACAGCCACTGCTATGACTCTCTCCTGCTGTGTGGTCAAACGCATGGAGTCAGCATCTCTCCTTCCCGGCCGTTGTTCCTTTTTGCTGCCAGTGACTCATCTTGTTTTGAGTCTTCTAGAGACCATGATCTTAAAGAGTGCCACTTAATCATATCTGATGATGGTGATTTTTATAAGGCAATCATTGGTATAAATTCTGCGTGTGGTAAGCGCTGTGTGACAGATGCCATCTCTGACCTGCCATTGCACAGACTTAACACTGTTTCCTTAGCCTTAGGCACGTGCAGGCGGGATGAGGCAATTCCACAGATATTGTTCATGTTTTATGGCCTTGAAATCTTAAGGAACACCTCAGAAACCATTTCAGATAGAATCATGATATGTTTGTTAATTAAATATGTATTTTAGGAATGCTTGGAAGAAGGGGGGGGGAAAAAGACATCATATTTCCAGAGAGGACAAACTTCTGTGTTTGAAGCATCACTTTTTAAACATTCAACAAATCTTTTTGAAGTAGAATAAATTAGCAGCTTCTTTTAATTCAGACCATCTTGGTGCTACGTTGTTAGAAAATGGTGCCAGTACTGAATTGCGAAGGCTAACAGAGTCTACAGTCTTAAGTACTCATTCTCTCAGGAGGGTAGAGTCTGACATCCGAAACATAGAGCACACAACTAGAGTGTCCGGGAAACAAAACATCTACTTTGCAGTAGAAAATTCTCTGAATCCTTAGGTTTCCCTGAGTCAACTATACCGGTCTATGGTCTTACCCAGATGGACATCAGGTCCCTGTGGACGCTGTCATATATTTTGCATTGTTTTTGTTTGTTTGTTTCTTTTGTTTGTTTGTTTCTTTTGTTTGTTTGTTTGTTTGTTTGTTTGTTTTGGTACAGACTTCCGACTCTGGTTTATAAACTATCCTGATGCACTAATGATCAGAAACCAACAGTTTGCCAGGTTCTAAGTGTTTGTGTTTATTAACTTTTCAGGTCTTTCCAAAAGCCATTACTAGAGCTAGGTAGGACCTTATGTCGTTTCAGTTTTATAGATAAGGACCCCGAAGCTTACAGTCCCAGAGCCAGTCGGTGTTAAGCCTGGGATGGGAAGATATTCCTATCCGGCCCCAGCGTTCTTTCTATCATGTGTTCCAATTTCAGCAAGACATTCACTTAGTTGACAAATATTTACCCAGCAACTGGATGTGCCAGACACTGTGATAAACCTTGGAATCATGGGAAATACAAAGAGACTAAGATGGTGTTTTCCCTAGCTCTAGACATAAGAGCACAAATGATTACCAAAAAACAGAGTGAGTGAGGCTGAGGAGCCGACTCTGGATAAAGGCGTCTGCCACCAAGCCTGACAGCCTGAGTTCAATCCCAGAGACCAGCATGGCGAGAAGCAAGAACGGACTCTGGCCTGTGGTCCTCTGATGAAACATGCACACGTGCATGCATGTGTATACATACACAAGACCCCTCATGTACACACACACACACACATACACACACACACTTAATTTTTGAAAAGGAAATGGCATTAGGGAAAGAACAAGGTGAATTAAAAACAAACAAAAAAATGAAGGTAAAGATTCAGGTTTACAAAAAGAGCAGCCTGCAACTGGGGGCCCAGGACTTTACTGATGGAGGTTGGGGGTTTCTCCATGACCTCCAAAGACAGTGGCATTTAAACTGAGAGTTCTGAGTGACAGCGGTGAATGGAGAAGTAGCATACTCTGTTTTCATTACTGATGGATTTTATATTTATGAATTTTTACAAGCGTTCACATTTATTTGTGACCCCTCAAGTCAGTCCTGGTTTTCCGAGCACAGACAGACAAGCAACCGTGCAGGGTGTCCAATCGTTCCTGGCCGAGGTCAGCCGAGGCAACGTTCTGCCTTCTTGTTTCATCTCTCGGATCATAAACAAATGGGCTTTTCCCAAAGTCTGTTTAACGCCACGTTTGTCTAATCTCTGTGCTTTTTGTTGATGACCTCACTGTTTAAAATGACTGGCAGCGTTATGCTCGCCAAAGAGCCGTCTGGGACTCCTAAATGCAGGAGGGCCAGCAATGTGCTTATGCTCTGAAAGCTGCCTTCGGCCACAGATCCAGGACTCATGGTACAGTTGGCTATGAGTTTAATGTAATGAATCAACGGAATGCATCAAATAGGGTGGCTTTAAACAGAACCATGAATAGAACAAGGTTATGTTTTCACCAGTTGGCAAAAATGCAAAGGCACAGACTGGCAGAGGGAGAGCCCCACGTTGTCTCTGGGCAAGATGATTCTGTGGGTGGCGTTTCTGCTGACTTCATTAAGTACAACTATAACGAACAACCAGAGAAGCAATACATGGGCGAGCATCAGATAGCTACAAGTGCGGTGTGTGTCCAGAGCAAATGGGAGCACACACATTATTGCCTAGAACGCAAAACAGCACAGCCACTCTGGCAAGGACTACGCATGTCTCCTATGACATGTATGTATCCCTTCTGCATGATCTACCATTACCAGATATTCACCCATATGAAGTAAAAATGTTCATTCAACAGTGTGAATGTTTACAGCAGATTTAACTGTGGGTCCAAATGGTAGAAAACACTCCTCTTTTGTTGAGGAAGGAATAATCAACTTTATTCAATAATAGGGAAGGGGGTCTTATCAACATACTAAGCAGTGTGTGATAATTCTCCAGCGTGTAATGTCCGGAGTCAAAAGACCTCATACTAATAAACCATCTGTGTGCATTCATACACATGCATATGCCTGTGTGCACCTAATTGTGTGTGTACAGATGCACTTGTAGCATATGCACCTGTGTGTAAAGGCCAGAGAACAAGTATCCTACACACACACACACACACACACACACACACACACACACACACACACACACACACACAGTTTCCCAAGACATATCCAGCTAGAGTAGATTGGCTGGCCAGTGAGCCCCCAGGAATCCTCCTATCTCTGCCTCTGCCTCTCTTAGACTAAGATTATAAGCTATGCCTATATACTTGGCCTTTAAAATGTGAATTCTAAAGATTAAACTGAGGTCTTTGTGTGAAGCAAGAACTTTACTGGCTGAGCTATTTCCCTCTTTAGAAGCAAAACATAAAAAATAAATAAATAAATAAAATAAAATATAAAAAATAAATCTTCAGAAGAAAATAGAGCTCCTGTTTCCAGAAGTCTCAATAGAACACATTGGTTGCAAAGACACATATAGGAACAGACAGATCATCATCATAGTTGGTGGCCACGCCCTTAAATGCCTTTGTCAAAACTCCATGGAAGGATGAACCAAAGGACAGTGTTTCTTACTTGCCCGGGGGAACCCTGGTCTTCACCTGTCATAGTAGCTGATAAAAGACTGGGAGCATAAAAAAAAAAATTCTACATGATATTTGATGTAGAATGTTACATGGCGACTTGAGTGGTGTTGCCTCTGAGCACACAAAAATATTTTCCTTTCTCTTGCTTTGCAACATCCAAATCTCATGTTGTGATGGATTTCTTACTGGCTCTCTGACAAGCACTGAAATCTGCAAAGTTGCCTGTGATTCCAAAAATGGTAAGGAAAAAACAACAACAACAACAAATAAAACTCTTTGTCAGAGGACAGAACTCTTTCATGATGGGAACTGCCCAGTTAAATGGCAGCTTGACCTTGAGACCATAGAGAGAAAACATCAGAGAGAATATGACATTGCCGCTTATCTTCCCTGTGTCTGGTTATTTAACCATGGGCAACTGTCAGACGGGGGTGGTTTAGCTTCCGATGTCTTTGGAAGCCAGAGAGGCCCACCACACTCTCTGAGAGTCCCCAATGGTTTTATCCTTCCTTGTTTACCATGGCCTTGCTCCATTAACTCAATTATATTTCAAGAAGCGATGATGTCGTAAATGAACTCACCATCCCAATCGAGTTGATGAAACTCAGTTTCACCATACAAGGTGTACCTAACCTTTGGAATAATGGGCAAGCTTGGCTTGCTGAGACTCTGCATTGCTCCCAAGCCTTTACAGCAAATTCAATAATATGTATCAGTCATTTTGCAACACTATATCTTCCGATGCACCAACAGGTCCTTCCTGTGGCGTGGCATTTTAACAATTTACATTTTACTTCACAATGTCAGAACACCTTACCTCTATACGTGTACTTTTGTTTTGTATAAATGGCACTTGTGATAAACACACATACTACAGCCACTTAATAAATAAATGGAGGCAGGAATTTTACTCTAAGCACTCTGAAAACTCTGCCTAAGACGGGTATATGCCCCAAACCATGTATTAAAGTAGGTGGGTGAGATATTATCTTATGTTGCAAAAGCCCTTACAGAAAGAATAGTATTGTTTCCATTCACTAAAGCAAAAGCCAGCAAATGTCTTTATCTTGCATGATTTCTGTAGAATAGCATGAACTATAAAAATCACTAATTTCTACATTGTTGTGTTTGGAAGCTTTTAGAAGTGCCGCCATTGGTGTTTATAATTTTAAATTTCCTTAGGATTGCATGCACCATCCTGTTATTTAGAGTTGTAAGTTCCAAAAAAAAAAAAAAAAAAAAAAAAAGGAAAAACTCCCCTCAAGAGTTAATTTGTAGCAAGTGTTCCTTAAATATACAAATGGCAACGTTGTTTCCAAACAAGGTAATTACAACTGTGCACAGAATGTTTCTTCATTAGTAGCAATTAAATAATTTACTAAATTGTGCAATAATTCATGACGACACATGCTAACCCTGCTCAATTACAGGAGCTGGTGATAGAAGAGTTCCGTGCACCCGTGCCTAGATGGAATAAGAATGGTAATTTTTGATTCCTGGACAAGCCAGTTTACGACTGTAAAGTTGCTAAGTAGTGCTGGATGCAGGAAACACACGATTAATCATTTGAGCATCGTGGCATAGTGAGTAACCGCCATAGAGTCCATATTGTAGTTTGCCTAAATTCTAGTCTTGTATCCTAGGACATGTCGCTTCATTTCTCTGCTCTCTACTTCCCTTATCTCTAAAAGGAGCATTAGAGAAAAAAAAGGAAGGAAGGAAGGAAGGAAGAAAGGAAGGAAGGAAGAAAGAAAAGAAGAAACAGAATGTAGCTTGATGAAAAGAATTTTGAAAGAAAAATTCGCGTCTGCTACACAGGAAATCCCAGGAAATGGTCAGCCAGCAGGAGAGGAAATGGAAACAACAGTGGTGGAATTGAATCTTCATCCAAAGTCATTCTGACAGGCTGTGGGGATGGCTCAGTCCTGAGTTATAATCCCAGCTCCAGGGACAGAGTTGGAGCCAGGAAGATCCTTCGAGCTCACTGGCCAGCCAGGCTAGCCGATTGTGAGCTCCAATTCTGTAAAAGACCCTGGCTCTAAAAGCAAGGTGGAAAGCAATAGAAAAAGACACCTAACATCATCAACCTCTAGCCTGCTTGTACGCATATACTCTAACATGCACTCTAGCATGTGTACACATATATACACATACACACATACACATACATACACACACATACATGCACACATATACAGAGAGAGAGAGAGAGAGAGAGAGAGAGAGAGAGATTTCAATTCCATAAAATTATCTTAGGAGAGAGGTTGGGGTGGGGGGACACAGATTGTGTTCATACACCAGATACCACACTCTGATGTGACTAGATCACCTAATTTAATTATATTCAAAAGGAGGCCAATGATTATCTTTTAGTATGAATTAAACATAGAAGACTAATATTTTTATTAAGACAAAAATACCCACTGGATTCTGTCCTGATTCTAGTGCCCAGGGCACACATACACTACCCCAGACTTAGGCATAAATACTAGATGGGCATCTGCGAATGAGAAGAGGCTGCAGGTAGAACCCATGTGGTATGAATCCCAGGCTGTAAGGCAGGAGGGAGGGCTCAGATATGAGCATCCAAACCGCTATTGACATGCGGCACAACTGTCTGAAATGTCAATAGATACAAAATGAGGATTTCATAATGCAGAATAATTGATTCCTCTGCTTGACTGAACAGGAGCATATTTTCTCCATGAGAGCAAAATAATGACAGCATTCTCTCCTGGAAACTTCCTCACTTCAGGACTTGAATTTCCCAGCAAAGCCCATGTGACTCTGTGGTCTCGATCACGCATGACGAAAATAGGGAAAACGGTCTGAAATTGCTTATCTTTTCTCCTTTATTTTGTATTTATATATGACCATAGCTTTTTAAAAAAATAAGATACAGCCTTTCTACCAAGTGTGTATATTAATAGGACTGTCTGTTACAATTTTCGGAGCTGAAGTGGATGAGATACAAAAATCGAGTAACATTCAATTTATCTTATTCATCCTCAAATGCTCTGCTGAGCTTTAGAGATGTAACACACTGCTTTCTATTTCACTCTTCCTCCGTGTGCCGTGATGCTGGGCTCGCTGGCTCTCTGGTTTTTACTAAGTATAATTTAGCTTTATGACTACCAAACCAACCGTTAATCTTTGCAAAAAAGAGTACAAAACGGGCAAGGTAAGAAGACATCTGTTTTCTTGAGCATGGTTTCTTTCTTATGCCCTGGCTTCCCCTCCCCCATTCAGTTCGATTTTTATTTTTGTGTCTCTTGGTTTTTAATAGGGTGTTACGTTGCCCAGGATGGTCTTGACCTCACAGTTTAGCCAACGATAGCCTTGAATTCCAGATCCTCCAGCTTCCACTTCTTGGGTGCTGGAATTGCTATGTGTGCCTCTGTGTCCAGCTGGATGTCTGTACTATCGAGAATTCGGTGCAAAGACAAGAGATGGAGCTCTGGGTCCACCTTTTAGCCTTTCTCTCTCCATTGACTATGTATAATTTATGCTGCTGTGAACCATTAGCACTGTATGCTCACTCCTTTGCCTTTTCTGTATACCGTTACCAGCATTCCGGAGCCCTTGCGTTCCGATTTCTACTAAGATTTGAACTGGATTTCAAGGTCTAACCTAGATGGACCCTTCCTCAGGAAGCCCTTCTCAAAAAATTTAGCTCTGTACACATTAACCTCTCTGTTTTATTTTTCTTAGATTTTATTCTATTTGTTTTTATTTGATGTGGATCTCTGTGTGTGCCTGATTGGCTGTATGTGTCTTGTGTGTGTGCAGTTCCCTCGGAGGCCAGGAGAGGGCGTCACCTCTCTTAGAACTAGAGATACAGGCGGTTATGAACCATCCACCCACTGTGTGTGAGTTGGGAAAAGAACCAGAGAACTCTACAAGACCAACAAGTATGCTTAACCACTCCACTGTCTTTCCGGCCTCCATCTCTCTCACTCTTAACTAACATGGCCCTAGATCTCCAGAACACTTGGAATAAGCCTCACATTACATTACAGCACCACATTTGTCTGGATTTGAATTTGGACTGGACCACCAACTCCTCACAGGACATTATAAAATCCAGATCTCTTTCCTTCCCTCTCTAGGTCCTAGCATAGACAGGCAAAGAAATTTTTTACTGGTTACCCATTATGTGGTAGCTTGCTCTCTCATAGAAAAGGAAGGGTGAAATTCTTGCCTGACCACAGTCCTCTTAGACCAAGTAATAGCTAATTCTAAATAATTTTTGTGTTCCTTACTACCTACGTAGCAATTACTTAATGTACACTTGATGTTTGCATGTGTTTGTGCACGCGCGTGCGTGTGCGCATGTTTGTGTGCTTAAGTGTACAAACACATGTGGATATGTCCATGTGAAATCCAGAAGGTGAAGTAGTGTGTCTTCCTCCATTGTCTTCCATTTTGTTTTTCTGAGATAAAGTCTTGCACTGACCCTGGAGCATGCCGGTTCGGCTAACTGACTAGCCTACAAGCTCCTGCTTCTGCCTCCGTGGTGCTAGAACTACACGTTGCTTCACCCAGCTTTTTCATGGATGCTGGGAATCTGTACTCAGGTCTTCATGCTTGCATGGTAAGCACTATACCCCGTTATCCCCAATAAATACTTACTTTACATAAAGCGTGGCTTCTACCTTTCCAATCTCTGTTCAACAAATTCTTACTGAGGATCAGTGTTTTGAGTTACTATGGGCTCTGTATTTGTGAAAATGCAGGGATTAGCTCTTTTCAGTGGCACTCCCTAGGCATTTGGCTGCATCAAGATGAAGCTAAACGTCTCCTTCCCAGCCACCAGCTGTCAGAAACTCAATGATGTAGATGAGGAACCTGGACTTGATACTTTCTATTGGAAACACATGACCACAGATGTAGCTGCTGATGCTGGGTAAAGAGTTGAAAGTCTGTGTGGTCTTCTCAGTGATGGGACAAACAAGGTTTTCCCATGAAGCAAGGTGTCTTGACCCATGGCAGAATGTGCCTACTGTTTCTTCTTATAGACCAGGGAGAACTGGAGAGAGGAAGCTCGAGTCTGTTCAGGGTGCATTGTGATGCCAGTCTGAGTGTTCTCAACTGGTTATGGTCAAAACAAGGAAATAAAAGGAAGAGGAGGAGGAGGAGGAGGAGGAGGAGGAGGAGCAGGAGGAGGAGGACCAAGAGGAGGAGGAGGAGAATGAAGAGGAGGAAGAAAAGGAAGAAGTAGAAGAGGAGGAAGAGAAGTATATTGTCACTGATAGATAACGCCCACCAATGTATCCTCAGAAAGCCCTTAAGCAAAGAATATAAGAAGCCCGTAAAAATTCACCCAAGATTCAGTGTCCTGTTACATCCTGCAACACAATTATCAATGCTTTGCTCTGAAGAAACAATGCACTAAGAAACATCAGGAGGAGGCTACCGAATATGCTAATGTTTTTAGCCAAGAGAGTAATGAAAGCCAAAGAAAATGCCAGGAGCAGATTGCCAAGAGACATGGGCTGGCCCCCCTGAGAGCCTCCACTTCTAAGAGTCCAATTGGAAGTATGTCTTTAAGAGTAACAAATAAATGACCAGACCTCTACTAACTACAGGAATTAGAAGAGTAGAGGCTGATGGTTCTGTCCCTAAGTGCTGCGGCACTAACCTTTCTTTATATAATTTAAGTTAATCCTCCTCGTGACCCTGTAGGATTCTACTGTCCTTCCCTCACATGTGATGAAAGAAAGGTTTGCTCAAGATCGCTCAACCGGAGAGTGGGATGAAGGCTGGTTTTGAGCCCAGCTTCTCCATCGAATGCCAAAGCTTGTTCTGCCATGGGACAGAACTGCGGAAGTGAAGCAGGCTGCTCAGAGAAGTGAATAGAAAAACTGCAACAGAAAGGGATGGCAGCGATCTGGAAATACGAATGACTATGATGATAAAGCCCTTCGATGTCTATGTTACTCCCTCAGTCCATGGGGCACAGACATTGGTCCTGGGAAATGAAATGACTTTTCAGAACTATCAGAGAAAGAGGCTAGGGATGCAAGCAACGTGACGTCCTAGAATCCTTAATTCTAGTTTATCTGTAGCCCCTGTATTAGAGAGACAGAGAGACAGAGACAGACGGGGACAGAGAGCCAGAGAGATACATAGAGACAGATAGACTACATGTGATAATAAAATAAATGAGGGATACCTAGGGGAAGGATGGGAAATAGCCAGAGGTGGGCAGAGGTGCCAAACCAGAGCGGTGGGAACAATGGACAATTGAGAATAAAGTACAAATTGTGTGTGCAAACTTCCCAACAAAATTCATTACTCTGTATGAAAGGGGAAAAGACAAAGGTCATGGTGGCCTGTTCTGCCAGCCTCAGAGGTGTAGTGAAGACACCCCTAGGAACCTAGTGGAATGCAGGCTTTCTTGTCTCCATCTTGCTTCTCGTCGCTGGCCACCTTAGCCTGTGTGTGAGTGGCGAAGCACCTGCTGCCTGCGTAGTCTGCGGAGGCTGGTCATCTGCGCCTGCCAGTGAACTTCGACCTTTTCCTCATTGTAATGGTTACAAAACACAGGCCAGATCTCCGAGTTTCCTAATAGCCATACGAAATATCTGGCTCCAGAAATCCCAAAGTCCATAAAGTATGGCCTGGCTCCAGCCAAACCACCCACCTGGGTGAGCTATTCCATTAAAAGGCACAGGAGTGGTCCGTAACCGCCCGTCCACTCATAGTGGCCAAGGGCACCCAGATCCTGGACTCCTGCAGAAAATTTCAGCCTCACACAAGGAAAATGACTGCCTTCGGTAGGGTCTTAGAGAAGTCTCCTTGGTAAACTTCTTGAGAGCAAAGCAATCACCTTGTTTTCTTTTGGTGTTCTGGAATGCAATTCAAGGCATAAAATGGATAATCGATAGTTGTGGTCAGTTAACAGAAGTAAGTGTGTGTGTGTGTGTGTGTGTGTGTAAAACTAAAGGCATCGTTTGACACCAAAATACTGTGTATTTCATCAGGTTTCGTGGACGGTATATTTGCATATACTCATGCATATTTAAATGCGCCTCTACTTTGGTCTTAAAATAGTGAGCAAGACAGACAAGCAATGTTAAAATGCTCCCCCTCCTCTTAACACTAATAAACAGGATAAATCAAGGATTCCCTCTCTTACCTTTGATTCTGGATCTCTCCAGTATTATTCATAAAATGTTTTTTGTGAGACCCGGAGCCTTCCAGATCAGCAATTTAGCAAGACCATGATCTATGTAAGGTGATAGATGCCTTCGCCGTAGCTTCCCTCTGTGTAGTCTTGCTGACCCTGTTGGTCTTTCAGGAGGCAAAGACTGAGCTGAGACAAGGTCATAGAGCTGCGTTAACCTTTGGGTGACTTCTTTCCTGTTCAGTTAAGACGAGATTAACTGAATTATCAAGCTCTAGGAGAGAAGGGGCGAGGGAAAGACAGAACCGAAATGCTCCCAGTCGCATGCATCCCAAAATGTTGAAATCATCTTGTTCTGGGATTTGAGGAGTTAGGACAAACACCTCAACCCACTGGTTTGCTACCCCAAGCTTATGTGCACACATGGGTGTGATATACCATATGATCAGGCCTCCGTGTGGTACAAATCCCAATCTCCAAAAGCCAAGAATCATTTTCTAATTAAAATTGATCCTTGATTCACGGGTGTATGTGAGCCATTCTGATCGCTCTTACCCTGACCCCTCTCATCTCCTTCTTCCCCCCATCTAGCCACTTTCCCTTCCTTTCCCTACTCCTTTCCCATATTCCTGTCTTTTTTGCTCATTTGTGACCATTGGGTTTAGCCAAGGCCATCCATATGGCCTTAAGATCAGAATTATTATTGGAGTTCGGCAGGTTCGCCAGCCAATATACAGTTGAAGACATTGTATATCCTTTTGAGCTCTCTCACACCCATGGCTGACTGTCGAAAAGCCCTGTCTTGAATGGGCCCCTTGCAAGCAATTGTGGCTGCTTCGTGTTCATGTTAATGTTAACTGGTGTCAAGAGAACAGAGACTCCACCGCTCTTCCCACATTTTACATTCTCTCCTCTCTCATTCCGCAATGTTTCTTGAACCAGTGATAGGAATGGTTTGTTTAGGGATGAGGCCTTGTACTTTGCTTTCTCAGCATCTTGGGCGGTCATGTGTCTCTAGGTTCATGAACTTGTCCTATGGAGTGAAGCCCGAATCATCTTCTTGACCTCTAGAAGAGAGACTGACACCAACTTCGTGGTCATACTCCAGTCTGTCCACCCTGTAGAGGTGCACCAGTATCTGCTCAGGGGTATTCTGGGAAAATCTGGTCTCTAAATTGTGTCTTTACTTTCTACTAAGTGTCAGATCTGGTGTGATCAAGCCAATGGGACCCCTTATGAGTCTGTGGCCATCTATAAACTCATTTTGACCCCTTTGCTGAGATTAGCCAACATAAACATGTTTGAGAATTCATATGTAACATTCCCCCATCTGCAGGAAAGAATTCCCATCCTATGGAATCTCCTTCTTGTAAGCAATATATATTTTTTCTTCTTCAGAGTGCTTGTTTAAAAGGATGCAAAGAATATATTTCTTAAAACCATTTCCCCCGTGTTAGGTACTCCACTGTGTTTATTCAATAAAATCTGATTATTCCTACATGCTTATAATGTTTCAACATTATTCTGTGTCTCTACGTGAGGATGTTTTAATTTAGTGTGTGAAATTTTATACAGGATTGTATTTGTGGCTCCAATTTGATTTTCTTCAAGGAAGGTATGTGGCCTTTCATTCCTGGCTGGTTTGTTTGGTCAAAGACTTATAATTCCATGGGAAATATATTCTATCATCTACTTAAAAATAAACCCTCTCGTTTTTTTATTTTCAAAAGTTTCATAAAAGCTGTTCCTATGAAGTACAGTTATCTCCCCTAAGTTAAAGGCTGATGATATGTAGCAGAGGCACGTATTACGAATAGCACCTAGCCACCCAGGAAGGTTATGACTTAACATCTGAATTCTGATGCTCATTAGTTGTAGGACGTGAGAGCAATGCACTTCCAAAGGGCAAGGTCAGGATTACATTATCCTGGAAATGTCTTTGCTGAATAAATGTGTAAATATTTCAAATAAGTATGAAGAGATTTTTATTTCTATTGAGGACTTCTCTACAGGAAGGAAGATCACCCTTCTTGTTATTATTGGAGTCTGTGTCACAGCGCATGCCCTTCCTCCTTCCCGATTTCATTTGAAATGGCCTGGAAATAACTGATTACTTTAGATGTAAGACTCTTTACCTTGGAGTCAGATGTCTGGTGGGCAGACTGGAGCTAATGGATTTGGTTATTTTCAAAGCATTCTTATCTGCAGCAAGATTCTGTTTGGAAGTGAGTCCTCAGCTGTATATCAACATGCACTTGCTTTGCGCAGAACACATGAACACGGGCTCTGTGATTGTGTTTCCCCTTCTTTAACAATACAAAGGAAAGAAAAGAAAATGCACCCAGAACCCATCATTAGGCTAGTTTGGTGGCACTCTTCTTTTTACATTATTAGCACAAGGGAAACCCAGAACCAAATTTGAAGAATGGGGCGTTGCCTCATTGGGAGATGGCGTTGCATCATGGGAACATGGTGTGATTTAATTTCATAATTGTAAACATTACAGTGGGTATGGCTGATTTCCTTTGTAACCCTTGTCCACTTCACTATGGCTGGACAGCTGAGTTAACATGGGTAGGTCCTGGCTTCAGATTCTTATCCTGTCTCTTCTTATTTTTGTGGGTGTATTTCAAAAAATTCTGAAGGAAAAAAAAAGCCTACTTGGGGATGAATGTGTCTGAAATCAAACATTTTTGTAAGGCCATAGCTTGACTAAAAGACGAGGAAAGTTTCTGACCATTCCAGTCCCAGCACTGTGTAAATGTTTGGAAAACAATGTGGTTTGTTTTTTTTGTTCCTTGAAATGGGGTTGGGAGGAAGGAGAACGGACAGATCTGAATCTTTGTTACAGGACTAGATGTCTGCATGTGTTCTAAATTACAGCCACAATACAGGGTCAAGGCTAGCTTGGTTATATGGAAAGAGAAATACTAGAATCCTTCCTGTTTGATCATCGGAGGGTGAGGGCTGTCTCAGAACAGCACTAGGTAAGCAAGCTTGGCTTAGTAGATTTTTTTTTTTTCTGTTATGCGCAATACTGTAGGCATGCTTGCCAACGTTTTAAGTAAAGCGGACGCTTGGTAAGTAGTCTTGAAATTCAGCATAAAGAGATTCATCTGGGGACAAAAATAAAACCGTGGTTTACGTAAATGCAGTAAAAAGTTTCAAACATTGGAGAGAATTAAACCTGGGTCGTAAGGTGAATGGTACGGCTAACGGTGTTGTTTGTTGTTTCTTCTGTTTAAAATGCTATGTCTTCTCTTTGAGATTAGAAAAATAGCGTCCTTTCCGTTTGTAGATGGGTTTTCTGGAGAGAGTTCTAGATAGGATGAGCCTGGGGACTAGTGGCTCAAATTGTCTGGCACCTGGAGCTCATTTAGCTGGTAGACACGGTTTACTAGTCTTCCACATACAGGCGGTCTTGAATGCCGCATGCTGCTGCGGGAGTGGGCAGCCCGAAACCAGGACCTTGGATGCTGTGAGCTGGGTGAGTCCTGAAAGTCTTAAGCGGAAGCTTTCTCCTCCCCAAAATTGGTGTCAGTTCAGGGCCCGGGGGCTGGGATGCCATGGGACCCGAGGGAAATTGCAGCTTCCTCAGACCAAAAGCTACTTTGGTGCTAACCATCGGATGCTTTTGTCAACCGAGAAGGGTTCTGGGACTGAGCTGAGAGTGGCATCGGGGTGCTTAGCTGAAGTGGCGGGGGAAGGGCATGTGGAAAGTGATCAGAGGCATGGCAGAGAGCTTCCGTGCCGCCACAGGTGACCGGTTAGTAAGGAGGTGGCGAGGGACTTTGGTGCGGGGGCCCTGGTAGCGCAGGGGGGCAGTACTGTGTCGGGGTGGGCCGCTCGCGGTCACCTGCCCGCGGGGGCGGAGCGCGGCGCCCAGGCGCACCCGCCTCCCGCCTCTCGCTCCCGCCCCGGAGGAAGCGGAGGGGCGCGGTGTAAACAGAGCGGCGGCCGTGATGTCAGCCGGTCACATGGAGCCTCTTATGGCTCGGGATGGCTCTCGGCGGGCGGGCAGCTGCGGCAGCTGCTGCTGTGGCTCGGGCGGCGGCGGCAAGAGGGGGCTCCGGGGTCGGACGGTCGGCTCTCCCTGCGCTCTCCGCACCGCGGCGTAAAGGATGTATTTTGTGATCGCAGCGATGAAAGGTGAGCTCCGGGTGGCCCGCGGAGACTCGAGTGGACTGACGGCTCCGGGGGGCGGGGAGGAGGGCGCGCAGGGGGAGGGGTGGGCGCGCCTGCCGGAGCTCACGTACTGCCCAGGGGCAGCCACTGGAACCCAACGGGGCCCCCGGGGCCACGGCAGAGTAGCCACTAGAGCCCGGAGGAGGGTTTGGCCTGCCTCCGGTCGGTGGAGCTAGACTCACGGGCCCGATCCCCCCCTCTGGCGTCTCCTTAGCCGCTGTCACTCGTCTGGGTGCGCCTGACACCCAGCGGGGCTCCCCCAAAGAAAGTTTGCCGAGAGTCGCAGCTCTTGGAACGCATAGGGAGGATCTGGCAACTGGGAGGAAGCTGGGGACGTCCACACTGGGTCCCCAGGGCCCGCACCCCGGGACAACTCTGGCCTATGTGGGGGGAGGAGCGGCGGCCAGGCCGAGCCCTGAATGCGAACGCTAGTGGTGTCATCCCCAGGACTGGTTAGCGTTCCAGGCCTGGCGTCCGAGCTCCGTACGGCCACCCCACCCTCTGCAGCTCGGAGCGCCTGAGCGCCCGAGTGGCCAGCGGGTTAGGAAAGTGTGGCAACTCAGCGCTGTGTCCCTCGGACGCCGCCACTTCCGAAAGCGCGCGGGCCGGAGTCAACCCCGCACCCCGAAGGTGCCAAGACGCCCTCGGCTACTGCCCGGGCCGCAGCGCGCTCCTGCTAGACACTTAGGTTTGTGCATGGATATAGAGAGAAGATAGAATCAGCCCATGGGATTTAAGAGGAGAAGCCGAGGTTAGACCGCGGCGAAGGCCTATGGGCACAGGTTAGCCGCCGTCAAGCCTCCGCACCCCGGGCCTCCTCCCTGATCTGTTGTATTGAGCTGGGGGGAGTAAGGAGGAAAGTGGTTTGCTGGGACGGGACGGCTGGCTTCAGGTGTCCTAGGGTGAGGCAGGAAGAAGCCCAGGCAAGTCAGGGAAGTTTGTGATGGAGACAAAGTTTGGAGGTGCGCAGGAAGTTGCTTGTGCCGCAGGGAGAAATCGAAACAGGCGCCTCGACCTTTGCAGATGGCCCTGGAAAGACTCAGCCCGCAGCACTCTGCGCGATCGTGCGCCTGCTGGGTCCTCCCGGCCGATAATCTGCCCAAGCAATGTGCAGGCCCCGTCGCCCGGCTTGGGGATTTAAAGCTCCATCTGTCTGTGGCACAGTGACCGCTCCTCTCAGAGGCAGCAATTGTGAGCACCCTGAAGGTCTTGCCGGGGTTTTGCCCTCCAGCGCGGCCGCCCGGTGCTCTTTAAACGTTTGCTAGGTTTAGGATTATTTTGTCGTTGCAATCCAGGATGAAGGACACCCGTACCGTATCTACGCCGGCTTTTCTTTCAGATCACCGTGTTTTTCACTAGAGATTGGGTGGCATCTTTTATTAATTATTAACAGGTCGAAGCATTCAGGACGCTGAGATGAGCTGGCTGCGTGCGATGAAATCTCTCTGTAGGATGCGCCCACAGCAGATTCAATGCCTTTCCCCTACCACTTGCGGGAAGTGAGGTTGAATCACTTTTATAATATGTGACTGGTATAACACGAGAGGGAAGAGCTTCGCGTGGTCTTAAGTGTGTGAAAGTATTGGAGTAGGAAAGGTGTTGAGGTTTCTTATTATGTAAAAGAAATAGGTTTCCCCTCCCCAAAAGAGAATCATGGTAATTCTTTTCATTAAACCTGTTAAGTGAAAACTAAAAGCAGAAGCCGCGAAGTCAGTTGTAATTCGTTCCTTCACCTCCTTAAATTTAAACAAAAAAATACATAGAATTTGCTGTTCGGGAAGTGTTCCTTGGTCCTCATCCATTCTGTTTACCATTTGTGTTGATAGGGAGGAAGGTGAGAAGCCGAGAGGGACTTCTTTTTAATTGCCTTTTTTTCTCCTACTGAACAGTAAACCTCATATATTAAGAAACTGTCTTTTGATGATATTATTTGAGACTGATTTTTTTTTTTTTTTAGTAAGTTGGCTTTTGGTTTTTGTAGGTTTAGTACCAAGCATAGTTCTAACCAAACTCGCCTTGTGATAAAAAGCCCCGGAGGCCGTCAGTATCCCCCCCCAAACACCCCTGAGACAGACAGACGGACAGACACACACACACACACACACACACACACACACACACACACACAAAACTTTAGAGCTTCCTCTGGCTTCTGTAAAATAATAGATTCCTAGATTGATACATTGTCACCGAGAAAGGAAAAAAATATGTCTGTAAGTCCAACCCGTAGTTTTCTCTAAAACCCAAGCTTAGGGTTGTTGGGGGTATGTGAATTAGAGTGCTTCTGTCCCAGCATCTTACGTCTTTTGTCTTAATAGGATTGTCTTGCTTTGGTGCAAAATTTAGAAAAATAGTTTGTGGGAAGGCAAGGAATGCTGTAAATGTTTCCATATCAGATTTAAGGGAGGAAAAAAAAAACTGGCCTGGAATCGTATTAAATACTTCCCTGCTGCCTCTTGGTTTTAATAGTTAAATTGGTTCCATATGCAAGGGTTTACATAATTAGATTCTTCGTGCAAAACAGAAAGGTTCTTCTTCATAGCATAGCCTTCTGGTGTGTAGATTTGCCCGTGAAGAGAGGAGGAGAGAACAAGCCACTATAAAAAGAGAGGCATCCTCTTTGTTGCCCGATTTAATGATGTTTTTTAAACAATCATTAAATCAGGCCTTTTTGAACTCAGCAAAGAAGAAAATCCTTTCTCTGTGTTAGTTGTCAAATTAGTTTAGGCTTAAAGTGGTTCGATGCTCAGGAGGCAATAACCTTGAGTTGGAGCAACTCTTCTCTTCAGTGTGTTGTTTGCTTGCTTAACAACAGATTCCCACTACCATTTGGATTGCTCCTTGGGCACAGGGAAAGAGTGGGGATGATGTTTATTATGGAGGCAAGGGGCACTTGGTCTGGCCATCACACGGGCCTGTCCTGCTGGCTGGTAACTGAGTGTTGGAAGGCTTGAGCAGGAGCCGTTGGTATTGTATGGCTCTGCAGCCTCTGTTTGTGTAGGGAACTTGGAAGGCTGAAGGCTCAGGTGGGAGCCTCCATCCTGTCCTGGCTTTTTCCCTCTGGTTTGTCACACAGATGCCAAGGCACCTGGAGCCTTTGGAAATGTTCTGTGTATTGGGCTTTGGTGTCACACATACCTTCAACAGTCTGGAACAATTTGGCTTTTGTTTTTACCACGTGAAAATTGGATTCAATTTCTAGTCTCATTTTAAACATCCTCCGTGTGGTATCTATCCCCTTACTAGGTAGGGATTTGTGTCCCCTTTAGGGGACCTGTGATGGATTGGTCTGGGAGAAAGTGAAGGCTGACGTTGAAAAGGGAAAACTCAAATGGCTGCTAGTGTGGAACCAAGTGTGTGTTTGTTTGTTTGTTTGTTTGTTTGTTTGTTGCAAAGAGGACTGTTCTTTGAAAGACAGAAGGTCCCAGGCCTGAGAGATGCCTTCGCAGGGTACGGGTACCTGCTGCCAAGTCAGAGGACCTGAGTTCTGTCCCTGGAACCCACAGAGTGGAAAGAAACACTCCCAAGTTGGCCTCTGACACCCCCCCACGTGTGCCATGGCACGCACACGTTCACATGCATAAAGACATAATAAGTAAACATTAAAGATAATTAAAGACAGAAGGTCTGAATTTGGATGGATGTAAAGGGAGCGGTGCTGGTCCGAGGGGTGGTTTTTAAATGCGGTTTTCATAGGCAGCTTCTCAATGCTATGTTTGTTCAATTGTGTCATAGGACATGTGCGACAAAAGTATGTTTCTGTCGGGTGATTTGCCATCAGCCGTGCTGAGCGTTCTAATATAAGCATTAGCCAGGTAGAAAGCGAAAACGATAACTACGCAAATTTAGTTATCCCTGGAATTTAAGTCTTGATTCTTTTTTTATGTTCAGTAGCCATATCTGTAAGTAAATTCATAGTTCTCTAGACTTCTTTTCTCCCATCTTCCCTTCCAGCCATGGAGATCAGAATACCAATGGTCAGCAAGGTCAGCAAACAAATCATTGCCAAACATCTGGGGGAGCAGCCATTAGCTTTGCAACTTACTCTGTGACTCCTAGGACGATAATATTTAAAAAGGGCCGTTTATTAGGACAAAAGTTAACTTTGTGGAGGGGTGGGTGGGTGGGTGGATGGATAGGTGGATGGGGGTGGATGGATGGATGGATGGATGAATGGATGGATGGATGGATACATGGATGGATGGATGGATGGATGGATGAGTCTTCCTAAAAACTTCACCATCAATAAAATTCCTATGGAATTTGTTGTCTGGGAATACTTTGTAATGGCGGTGTTTGTGCAGGCCTGGGTGTAGCTTGGTTGATAGGGTGTTAACTTCATATGTTCATCTCCTTGTTCCTTAGCACCAAAAGGCACAAGAAAGATGGCCTTTTTGTTTTCTACATACTCACAGCGTTCATTGCAGAAAGATCGAAGCTGCTGTAGTGTGCATGTTTCACATCTGATCGATCAAAACCATAACCTTTAGTCACATTAAGCCATCAGCTACACTCATTTTATATTTTTCTGATTTTAAAGTGAATGTTTAAACATTCACCTGTCACTTCAAGGGTGAACTGAAGTGTGATACTATTTCCAAGTCCACACGCCGACCCTTTGAGGAAGGACAGACAGAATCTATGCCCCATGTAGCCACTCCCCGAGAATCCTTCCCATGTGTTTTGGCCCTTGGACTGGTGGACGGAGAGATTCACCACCTGAGCTCTCTGTAACCATCAGTATTGTGTGGGTGACATGACAGAACAGGCTTTTCCCATAAACGCTCAGAGTGCTACGCCTAGAGAAGAGGTCTAAATACAAGCTCATTTTAGCTGATGGGCAATATGGGGGTGGAGGGGAAAGCACTTGAAATATTTTGTTTCTAGATTTTTATGTTAAGTGAAACTAGGCCCTGTCGGGTTATGAGATAAGTATGACTTAACCCTCTGCACTCATGGCTACAGAAAGCAAGGCCAAGTTGACTCCCGCCAGTACTTTTCTGACTTTTCTCTGAAGTCAACTCAGCATTTCCCGAGCCAATAGGGGCAGGGTATTAACCTGTGTGCACTTCATGTCTCATGCACACTCCTGTCTGTGTTGTCCGATGATCCCAGGCATTTGAGGTGAAGAAAATGAAGCTACACGGGTCAGAGGCCATAGATAAAGTTTTTCAGCTGACATCCGGTAGAGCCTGGACCAGGCAACTAAGTCCCAGCGTCTTCCTGTCACCCCACGAAGGAAGCTGTAAAAATGCCCTGTATATAACTTTGCCTCTAGTTAGCGTAAATGATAAAGTCTGCCGTTTATATGGGGGAAAAATAGATTCAATTATGTAATGCTTTGCTGAGCCTAATATCTTTAAATTACTCTTTAATAAAATCAATTTGGTACAAATGGGGTTATTCTTATTTGCTTCTCATTGCTCTTCGTGATTTTCATTAAGCCTGCTTGGTATTAAGATCTGGGGGGAAACCAAGCTTGACTTTCCTAGATAATACAGAACAGCATCGTGAAGTGCAGCCGACCTTTGCAAGGAGTCCTCATCATGACAGAATTCAGCCAAATGTTTGCCTGCCTGTCCCATTTATCTTTAGGCAAAGGAGGGGGTTCACAGGGACGTCTTTTTTATTTTAATATGTTTTACGTGGTCGAGTGCTTGTCAGTATGGTTGTGTTGAATAGCCAAGGGGCGTCAGTGCCTACTGTTGAGAAGCTTGGTGTCTTTCCCATCAGCAGAAATAGAAGTTTTCTTGAAGAGCTGCAGAAGCTCACTTCTTGCTGGGTTGGCACTTAACCTCTCCGGGTACTGGGATGAGATGTGCTGTTACTTCAGAGGCTCCGGAAGAAATGAAACTTCTGGTCACTCAGATTAAAGGTCCCATCAGCAAGTGGGTGTTCTTCACAACATTCTTGTGACATGACTGCCATGTTATGCTTGAAACACCTCCTGTTGATGGGGAGCTCCAGAGATAGACTATTCCATGCTGAGTTAGAAAACTCATCCCATATCAAGCACTCATGTACATGTCTGCTTAGTTCTTGGGATCTTAGTTCTGAGCCCACCTTCCAGTGCTGTATGGGACACATGTAATTCGTCCCTCAAACTGAAGACTGATATTTGAAAACAAGAAGACACACACACACACACACACACACACACACACACACACACACACACCTCCCTCTGAGTTCTGGGATCCCTCTGCCTCCCATCTCACTCAAAGTTCACCATTCAGCCATCTTATAACAATTGTGGTCAGTTTCTACCTCAAATGAAAAACACACCTTAGTTTGTCTAGAAATGCTTGACATTTTGATACAAAAAGTGAGGTCCAAATACCTAATATGATGTGGCTGACTTGGTGCTTAATTTAGAGGTTAACAAAACAACAACAACAAAAACAACTTTATTTCAAACATATTAAAGTACGTAAAGAAGGCTCCATAACTCAATGGGGGATCAATACTGGTGGTAATCATTGTAATTTGTGGAAGCGGGGTCTTAAGTGTTTGTGGGTACTTTATTTGACTTGTGTTGATTATTTTAACTATCCAGGAAAAAATTTAAAGTCACAAAAATAATTATAGGAACATTACAAGCTCTCATAAGCTTTTTTCCCCCATCTCGCAAAGCAGTATCACATCTGAGATGAGGCTGCCCTCTAGTGGATACTTGCGCATGACAAGCAATAGCCACGCCAGTACTAATGAAATTCCTGTCAGGCTAGTGGAAGAGGTCAAAGGTTGTGAATATTTTCTCCACGGCTGTGGGACATTCTTCACCAGTTTCCAAAGTGTAATTCACTATCTTAGGCAGTTATTAGAAATGACTTACTAGATAACGAATCTCTAGTGTTTGCTTGGAGGGAAGGGTCATTTTAAAGAAACTTAAACTCTGTTGAAGCTTGTTTGTAGCACCCCATAGTCTGTACCACATTTGAGAGTCATTTGGTTTGTGAGCATTTAAGACCTGTATAAAAATCCTTGTCTTGTTGCCATAAAAGTTTTAATTTCAATTCTATTCTCTACCCTTGATCTTTCTTAAAAGAAAAAAGTCAGTGAAATCCAGCATTATTCATTTTCAAGTTAAGACCTTTTCATCACTCACACACACACACACAAAACACACACACACACACACACACACACACACACACAGAGAGAGAGAGAGAGAGAGAGAGAGAGAGAGAGAGAGAGAATTTTAAATATGTATGGAGGGACTGTTTAGCTCTCCTTGGCTTACGAAGACTCGGGTGGTTTAATTCACCCAAGCTTTCAGGTTGTCTAGAAAACGAAGTATGTATGGTGCAGGGTAATTGAGCTTGATAGAGTTTTTGGTTTCATCTACTGGAAACAGGCTAGGGTGCTGCTCAGTTGGGAGAGGGCTTGCCTGACATTTAGAAGGCTCTGTGCTCAGGCTCCAGTCCTGCATGAAGCAGTACACGCCAGTCCTCCCAGCCCTCATGAGGTAGGAGCCGCAACTGAAGGCTATCCTCAGTCAGCTACATAGGAAAGTTGAGCCCAGCCTGTAAAACAAAAGACAGGGTTAAAAAAAAAAAAAAAAAAAAGACAAATGAAACACACAAAAAACAACATATAAACAACAAGGCACATAAAAGCACTCCGCATAGAATCCGAGAAGAGCACTCATTTGAGTAATGGCCTGGCTCTTCAGTGAGCTTTGAATTCGGCTGGGCTTGATGTATCAACCATGAAACAATCTTACCTCTGCGGAGAAGCCAGAGGCCCCTAAGTCCTGAGAATACCGATCTTTCCCACTGAAATACCTTTGGGGAGCCAGGGGGACACATCTCAGAGGTGTAAGGACACAAGGTAGGTTGGGATTTCCGTTGTTTGAAGTCTGGGACCCGGGCTGTGTTAGCAGAGGTAACCAAGATGAAAGACGCTGCTGGTGTTTTAAAGAAGGATGATTCTGCCTTGCTGCTACTCAGTACTCGAAAGCCGCAGCTGGAACTTTTCATGAAAACAAGGCAAAAACAACAACAACAACAAAAAGGGATTGGAGTGGGGGGCAGAGAAACTGCTGCTGTTGCCCTTTGATCTTAGAAATAAGGTCGTGGTTAAGAAGTGAGGACTTGCGGTTAGGCTGAGATCAGCTATTGAAGCAAATTGTTTCTTTTTCAAAGTGCACCACCCAGAAGTGGACCCTACTTCTGTTTGTGTTTCTTTCCTTTCTTTTCTTTTCTTTTGATTGTCACGGATTGTTATCTCCCTTTCTCACTTCTGATTTCTACAGAACACAGTGCAAACATAAATATTAATTTCAGACAATGCTTCAGCGTTTCAGATAGATCATCCTGGTGCGACCTGTATGCTGTTATAGTCAGATTCAAGCTCTTCCTGTCAGTCAGGTGTCTCGGGTGGTGAATCAGCATTTTTAAAAAAATACCAAGATGTTGGCAGCCACAGTTAACCAGAGAGGACTGTGCTGAGGGTTTTGGGCTTGCATGTTTGTAGTTTCTCAGAGGTACATGCCATCTGAGACCTGACTTGACGATACACAAAACCATCTGATTCCACAAAATATTAACTGGTTAAGGCCAACTCTTAATTTTTGTGTGAGCATGGTTTGCTTTCAAGTAATCTAAGAGTTAACTATAACATATCTTCGCAAATGATCCTGAGACTGGTTCCTGAACCCTGGAGTAGAGCTCCTAACTGGAGGATTACTGAGTCCCACCTAGAGATGGCCTGATGGAGTCAGTGTTGGGCGGGGTCCGGAGGGCGGATTTAATCAGCATCCTGGGTGTTTCTGATGCAGACAGGCATCCTTGGGCCTCAATTTGTTACACCCTTATGTTCTAAGCTGTCAGCGCCGGGGTGGGCAGTGGGCTGCTCTACTCCCTCAGTGGCTCCTAGAGACTGGCAGTCATGGCCACCCCTTCCTTGGAAGGCGTATGTCTTGCATAGAGTTCTGTTTCTGGTGGTCTGGGCCAAAGCCAATGAGTCAGTATTCACAAAAATTCTTTTGATGGAATCGAGGGTTAGATCAGTTTGGAAAACCCTGCTCTGGCCTCCTAACTTAGGACGAAAGCAAAACTCCAACAGTGAACGATCTTAGGGTAAACCGGACTTCCTTGGGGTCCACTGAAAAGAAATAGAGATGGGAACCCAACGTGAGGGATTTCTACCATCACTTCAATAACAGCCGCACTTGAAACGGTTTTCTGTGGCCTTCCTAGAACACCAACATGGAGGAGGAGGAGGGTAGAATGCTACCCCAGATCTCTTAACCCCAAATGACCTGAACAGGAGAGGGTCCCTAGACAGTCTAGGTACTCCAGTAGAGGTGCTTATGGTACTGACAAAGCTCTGTGCTCCTTTTTCTGAATGGCGCTGTCTGGAGTTCTGACCTCCGTTTGCAACATTGACTGGGTGAGTTCCAGCCCTGTGTGTGAGAACTCTATCTCCCAGAGCAGGTGGGGGAGTCTGCCGCAGGGTCTGGGTCAACTCCAGTGGAAACAGCAATGTCTTTCCCATGTTGCCTTTTAATTGCTTTTAAAGTTTATTTCTTTTTTTCGGCAACAAAGTAAAGATGTCCTACCCCTCAAGCCCTTCCTAGGCACGTCCTAGGAACAAAAGGGCCTTTCTCAGGCATAAGCATCCTCCAAGTGTGCCTGCAGTGGCCAAGCTGGGGGAGTGAGGTTTAGGGAGCCGACTCCAAATGACCAGACACTGTACCTCCTACTCCAAATGACCAGACACTCTGTCTCTGATTCCAATAACCAGACACCCTGCCTTTTGTGTAGAGTGAGTTCTCCTCTAGAAAAGTCTGTAAAGTTGGACTCTGAGTGGTGTGGAGGCAGATAGCACTACAACCTACTCTGGCCCTGGGAAGTGGTTGCGCAATATACCCCATTGCTTGTAGCAGCTTCAATGCTGTGGGCTGGGCGGACAGTGGTGACCATGACATATGTAGTCTGAGTCCTTGGTTGAGTGTATGCTGTGGTGGGTGATGTTTGAGTAAACGTGCCAGCTGCCTTCATATAGGTAACTGCAGCAGCACAGTCAGTCTGACAGAAATATGATGGCTTGGTGGATGAGCATGAGAGAGCTCAATCACAGGGTTTCCTCAGCCCTTGCTAAAATGCCCTCCAATAGGCCTAGAAGGGGAGCTCAGAGGCTATCTGGCCTCTTAGCACCCAGAATTGTCAGGATATTAGACTGGATGGAACTTTCAAGGCATACAGCCTCTTAGGGATTAGAGAGCTGGGACATTAAGAATTCTTACTGCTCTTAGAGAGGACCTGCGTCTTATTCCAGGCGCTCATGTCAGACCCAGTCACAACCACCTGTAACTCTGGCTCCAGGAGATCCAACACCCTCTTTTGTACTCACATGCACATACCCCATCACAGACACATGCTTAAAAGTACAAATTTGAATAGTGTGTGTGTGTGTGTGTGTGCGCGCGCGCGCGCGCTACTTGAGAGTCTGGTGAACTTGGTCTGATGGCATTGGTGGGTCGCACGTGATGGTAAATTGTAAGCCATATAGATGATTCCGATTGAGAAATCGCTTAAGTTCAACACCTTTATTTTGTGCATGAGTCATCTGGTCCCCAGTGTTGTCACACAATGTTGAGGAGTGGAAAGCCCCTATGTGTGGAGGGAAGCAGAAGATGAAGACATGGGTTCTAGCCCAGATCTGGTAACTGGCAGATTTTTTCACTTGCGTGCGTTCTTTGTTTGTAAAATTAGAAGGCTGCGACTGACAGCTGTCAAGGTCTTTTACAGAGCTCTCATTTCTATAAAAATGTTTCTGTTACAGTTGAAAGGTGGGCTGGGGTCTCGTTCAAGAGGTAGGAAAGCCTGCTGACTTCTTTACTCCCTGTCCTCAGCTATAATTGCTTACGATACCTCAGTCGGCTAGCCAGCTCCTTTTGGAAGTGAAAATTCTAAGGTAGAAAGAAGTAATTGCTAATGCCAGCTATTTAAATACATTTTAAAACAAGAAGGTTTTCATTAATATTAACAAATATGCCCAGACTTCTTTCTGGCAAATTATAGCCTTGCTTTATCAAGTTCTAGCCCAAAGTCTTTTCTATTTTTGATGGTTGAGTTGAAACCTAGGGGTGGGGAATTAGCTGAGAAATGAAAACCACCAAACATCCTTAACCACTGTATTCCACAGTGATTGTATTCCCGACTGCATGTTAAAGCCCCAAATCCGTAAGAGATGTGGACTCTCCCAATGTGTTTGCAGTGATTAGCAGGTAGAAATGTCGTGCCTCCTGTGTCACCTGGGGGAAAAAAAAAACAGAAGGAAGCATGGAGATCTGTCCTACTTCATCTCAGGTCTGGAATCCCTAAGTTTTATTGCAATGTTGATCAGAAGAAGGGTCTGTTAGAAACCCAAATAGTGTGCTGTAAGTGGGGCTGGGGCTGAGGGGATGATTTTTGACATATCCAGAAGCGATTAAAACAAAGTTTGAAAAGAAAATCTGACGGGAGTGGGCACATGAAATTACAATTGTATCTTCAACAGCGTCTTTAAAGACTCTGCACATTGCCTGTTCTGGATGGGTAGAAATTTAAGGGGGAAGCCAAGCCTCTATCCAGCAGAATCATCTAACAGAAGTTTCCTGTTTGGACCACTGCAGAGAAACAAAGTTGTTACAATGAGTTAAGATGGTTCAAGTTTTTGGCAACCTCTCTCGGAAGGCTGCTGCTGCTGCGGCTGCTGCCTCCTCAAGCTCTTAAAGTGGCTTAGTCGTTTCTGTGTCGTTTCAGTGTCGTTTCAAATGGTTGCTTAGGAGAAAAACTGACCAAACTCCTCGTTTTGACTGCTAAGACATCTCAAGAGTGTTTTCCGGGATGTTTTTATTTGCTAGAAATCTGTTTTGAACTTAAGCTTCTCTTGTTGAGGGAGTTTGGTTACCAGCCATCTGATGATGCCTCGGGGTGTTTACAGAAAAACGTGGGTGCAATTATATTTGAGCGCGGCCCTCCCCCACCACAGATAGCACGGTAATCAGCAGGAATGGGAAAACATGTATTTAAGGATTTGATGCTTGTAAAAAAGGGGCCGTAAAGGAACATGGTTGTTCAGATGTGAGAAGTGACTGGCGGCTCTCCTTGTAGGCATGCTAGTAACAATAAAGTCTCCAAGTTCAACATCAAAGCCATCACAGTTTACTCCACCAGTGACTTGCACATCAAAGAGGAGCTTAAGACAAAGGGAGGAATGCTTTTACCTCACGGCCAGATCCTTTGGGGGGATGGGGGTAGCTTGCAGATTTTCACTTCAGGAGGCTGGGCAAATGAGAACTGCTTCCCACCCCCCACCCACCACCCCCATCACTTGGCATTTACTTAGGGAAGATTCATCTCTGGAAAGATTGGATCCTCTCTGGCTTCCTTCAAGCAGCAAACTCTGTACCAAGGTGGGCATCTCAAACTTCACCTAATATGCTACGTGGAATTCGCTACCAAATAGGACAGTTTAAACTGGGCGAGCTTGCCGTTGGTTGTTGAATTACCCTTGACATCATAATTTGGCACCTCGGTTTGCAGTCTCTCTCTCTCTCTCTCTCTCTCTCTCTCTCTCTCTCTCTCTCATCTCTCTCTCATTAACCTTGTGGGTGGAGTCTTGCTGAATCAGATGTATGGTAGTTATTGCGTGTGTGTGTGTGTGTGTGTGTGTGTGTGTGTGTATGATAATGAAATTTATACCTGTTAAACCAGCTCTTAATTAATCACCGGGTCTATGTCTCCATTCCCCAACTCATGTCATGTATATTCCAAAATGCTGAGGTTAGAACAAGAGTCAAGAGCTGAAGACACACACCCCTTGAATATTACATTGAAAATAGAACCAGCCGTGCAAGTATTAGGGATGGTTTGAAATGATATGCTCTTTCTTTTTTTTTTTTTCCCCTCCTTGCCTTTGAAATTTGAAATTCTTTTATAGTCTAGCATCAGTAATTTACTCATTTTTAAATGCTATTGAAAAATAGTAGTGCCCAGTGCAGTCATTAATAAATACAAGGCAGCCTTCTCGGGGCTCTGGGGAAACTTAATCAACACACAGTGGTACTAATTGATGCTATCCTGAGCCAGCTGAAGCAACAGATCAGTAAACAGAAGTTAGAAAGCAAGAAGTTAGGGAACTGTAGGGGTTATGTCGACATCAAGGGCTGGAAATTATAATAAGGCCTCTTTAGGGGAGTATTCATTTGCATGTGGCTGAATTAGGACACCCGATTATTTTTGAAGACACTTGTATGAATGCACCCCAAGTACCCATGGTGTGTAAGGTCTAAAAGAGGGATTGCAGGCAGGAGCTGAACTAGTCTCTTTGGGGTTTTTTTGGGGGGAGGTGTTAATTCATGATCGTTTGATAATTTCTCAGTAACATGGTATAGTGGCTTCCTTTCCTAGCAAGAAAATGCTAATGGAACCAACTGCACAGACTTTTTTTTTCTGTTTCTATTTGTGTTGTGTGTGTGTGTGTGGGGTGTTTGTGGTAGGTGTGTGTTTGTTGTGTGTGGAGTGTGTGTGTGTGTGTGTGTGTGTGTGTGTGTGTACATGCCCCCAGTGGGTGCACATGAGTCAGCTCTCCCCTTCCCATAGGGCTTCCATGGCCAACACTTCTTCCCACTGAGCCACACAAATGTATATTGAATTACCACAACTGAATGTTTTAACTAAGTAAATAGAAGCAGGAGGACAGGTGGGAGGAGCCAGAATTAAACTAAACCTTTCAAATCTTCTTTACCCAACCGGACCAGGACACCAGCCTTGAGCAGATTAGACAGCTTTTGGATTTCATAGTCTCTGCCTTCCAACAGTGGTCCTCAGTGTGTCACCCGGGGCTCCCAGAGGCTTCCCAGGGCCCCTCTTATGGATTAGAAGGAATCGAATGAAAATGTGAAGGCAGGGTTTGCTCTTTGTGCCATGCTGACCTCCTGCACCTACAGTGAAACAGCCCTAGTGGATAAAACTGCCGGCACACCACGGCCATGGGCTCCTTCAATACTGCACATTTGGTGTTAATGAAAGGAAAGAGCCCGGGCCAGTTACCCTTAAGACTGTCCTTAATTTTTAAATTTACAATTTTTTGTATTATTATTGTGGAGGGTATACCCGATCTGGGATGGGGGAGGGGTGTCTGCATGCCGTTGCTCACCTATGAAGTCGAGAGAACAGCGTTGAGTCAGCTCTCTCCTTCTACCTGTGAGTGGGGATAGAAGAATCAAACTCAGGTCTCCAGTCTCCGTGTTAAGTGCCTTTAACTGCTAGGCCCTTTTGCTGACCCTGACTTTACTCAGTTTTGACCACTGAGCACATGCCTTTGGTGTGCTTGCTGTCAGACTTCTCGGCCTCATTCTGAAGTACTAGTCTATCTCTGGGGACAGACTGTTGTGCCCGTGTCTGCAGCGAGAGTGAAGTTGGTTCTTCTTAAATGGAAATCTTTGTGCTTTGACAGAAGGGCTGACTGTGGTTATTCAGACTTGGGGATGTGTCACATAGCCTCTGTGAAGTGAACCAAGTGTCTGTCACTCGGAGAACAGTCAGCTGTGTTTCTTGTCAATACGTTCAATCTTGCATGCACAAATGACGGGTTTGAAATACGTGGGTCCAACCCCACGATTGACCTGATACTTAGAAGATGCTCTGGTGTTGGGGGGCGGGGAGCTAACCACATTGAGCCCTTGAGATGATCGCATCTGATAAAAGAGATGTGTCACCCCTTGGAAAACTACAGAACTCGGTGAACCAACCCCGTCCCTGTGAAACCAATACAGGGGATTACAAAACCTCAGCCACAGGACAAGATAGAGCAACTGATTTGAATTGAACAGAACATGAAGTCACTGGTGTGGTTTCAGGATCTATATTCTAATTAATCAATAGCTGGGCACCATGGTTCCCGCCTCTAACTCAGCACTTGCAAGACAGGAAGTCTGTCATTAGTTTGAGGCCACCTGGTCTCCAGAGTGAAATCCTGTCTCAAAACAAACAACCCAAACCAAAAACAAAAAAGGAGGGAAACTCCCCCTTGAGAAGTCTGTATAAAGCATCATAGAACATCCAGAGTTGCCTGAAGAGGTCTGTGACATGGCTTATTTGGTAGAACGTCTGCCTAACCTACAGGAGGGCCTTTCCCAAGATGGCGGAGAGCAGCGCATGGTGGTGCATGGCTTCTTCCCAGCACCCAGGAAGTGGAGGCAGGAGGATCATAAGTACAAGGTCATCCTTGGATGCAGAGTGAATTTTAGACCAACCTGGGTTACACGAGACCTCCCCCCACCCCGTGTGTGTGTGTGTGTGTGTGTGTGTGTGTGTGTGTGTGTATAACCTCTCCTTTGTCCAGTCCATTATCTGGGTATCACCAGACTTTCTTCTCACACATTCCCCCAAGAGAACATCACAGAACACAGTGAATACAGAAGCAGCCAAGAAACTCCAAAAATAAAAAAGATTTTTTAAAAAAAAAAAAAAAAAAGAAAATCAATAGAACATTTTTTTTCTGTTTTTTTTTCTTGTTTGTTTATTGGTTTGTTTTGCTAAATTCTGGTGGAGTGTTTTTAATTTTGTGGAATCCAGGAAAGTACATTTTAGCTGTATTTAAAGTATTGTTAACTGTTTCAAGTGTTCCTTTGTCAGGTCGTAGTTATTTTTAAAATATTTTATTTATTTATTATATATGAGTACACCGTAGCTGTCTTCAGACACACCAGAAGAAGGCATCAGATCCCATTGCAGATGGTTGTGAGCCACCATGTGGTTGCTGGGATTTGAACTCTGGACCTCGGGAAGAGCAGTCAGTGCTCTTAACCACTGAGCCATCTCTCCAGCCCCCAGGTCGTAGTTATTGATGTACAACCACAGAAACAACTGCTCCTTTGTAGCTTTTGTTGTTGTTGGTTTGGTTGTTTGGTTTTCTCGTCAGGATTTCTCCTGGCTGTCCTGGAACTCACTCTGTAGACGACCAGTCTGGCCTCAACTCGGAGATCTGCCTACCTCTGCCTCCTGAGTGCTGGGATTAAAGGCATATACCACCGCCTGGCTCCTTGTGATTTTCTAAGTATAAAATGACCCAGAAGCCCAGGGTTTCTTCAGTGCTACAGTTTACTCCAGGAGAAAGAATTTGTGGCGGAGTCCGAGGTGCCGGTGGAAGAAATTTACATGAGAACAGATTAGCATTCATAATTTATTAAGCAGGACACTTTCAGACACAAATTTATACTCTACTCTGTTAGAACAGCCCATCCTTAATAGCAATAGCAAACCACAGTAGCTGCTGGTATATTTCCTGTGTTTGTTGTTTTATTGATACAGCAGAGACCCACTGTAAAATGGTGGTTTACGTTTTATTATGATTTTTATCTATAACTTTCTACAACCTACATTAGCAGTACCAGCGCTGGTGAACCCCTGCTGTGAATTTCCTGTTTGGTTTGGACTTTCATAGAGGAAATGATATTTCGAACAGTTAGTTCTATTATTACCTCTGTCCCAACTCCTGGAAGCTGTGAGACTCCAGCCACTACTGTGGCCACACTGGTGAATTATATCACTGTGCGATGGCCCCCTTCACAGCAGCTGTCAATCACCCTCCTTCGGACCTTCTCCATTAGGGAACAGTCAGCCCAAATATCTGTTGGCACCCAGAGTGTGACGAGAAGGCTGAGCCCTCATCTAGCTTCAGATACACTTGGCAGAACCTGCTCCATTACTCTAATTAAATGCATGAAAGCCCAACCTTCCCTGAAATCTCTCGGGGAAAATAGCATGCAGGCTAGAAAGCGATGTCTAATATTTGTTCCTAATTTTATAATCGCTTTTTTGGCATCTGACACAGAGATGTGTACGCTGCCCTCTGTGACTAGGCCATTGCCTCTTTGTTATTATCAAGTAATGGGCACGGGGGGTCTCATGTTCTCATTAGCTTCTGATGCAAAGGCTGTGGCTGGTGGAGAAGCCAATGGGCTTGGCCCCTGATGCCAGTAACCGGGAGAGAACTGGATGCCTCTGGCGCCTGATGGGTCTTGGTGTTGGGATGCCTTGCTCCTGGCATGGTTTTATTGGCCAATTAAAGGTAGAGGCTAGGCACACTCACTTGTATAAACAGAGATTGTGCAATGGCCCCAGCCAGGCTGGCCATGAGAAATCCCTTCCCCCAAATGGAGGGCTGGGCAGAAGGACTGCTGAGTTTCAGAACAGCTCACGCCATTGAATGGGTGAGGGATGGGGCTAAGAGGAAGGGAAGCAAAGCTAACTCTGTCCTCGCCCAGATGGCTGCTGGGGAGGTGAAGCTGCTGCAGCCCTGCCTCTTTAAAAGGTTAGAGAAATAACGACACCTCTTTTGCTGGCTAGAAAGAAAGCAAGTAGCTGGAGAGCTGGCTCAGCACTTAAGGGCATTTGTTGTTCTTACAGAGGACCCCAGTTTGGTTCCCACACTGGGAAGCTCACAACCACGTGTTAATCCAGTTCCAGGTCTGACGCCATCTTCTGGCTGCCCTGCACCTCCTGCGTACTTAACGTGCTCTCTCGCTCTCTCTCTCTCTCTCTCTCTCTCTCTCTCTCTCTCTCTCTCTCTCTCTCTCAGACATACACACACACGATCACATGATAAAAACAGTAAAAATAAATCTTAAAATGAAAAATTCAACTTTCCTTCCTGGAAAATAGCATGTCATAATTATCCTCCTCAAAGTAAAATAGATTCTTGTGCTTTTTAAAAAGGTTTATATATTTATTTTATATATGTGAGTATACTCCAGGTGTCTATAAACACACCAGAAGAGGGCGTTGGATCCCATTACTAATAGCTGTGAGCCACCATGTGGTCATTGGGAATTAAACTCAGGACCTCTGGAAGAGCAGCCAGGGATCTTAACCACTGAGCCATCCCTCCAGCCCTAATTCTTGTGCTGTTTAAACATTGTCTTTTATCCAATTCCCAGCATTGTCCTGGTGGTCCCACCACCTGACATAAAGAAAAGATTTTACATGCTAAATTGTATAGAATTTAGCAGTTTTGACCAGGCAAAGAAGACTTCCAAAATCCAAAGAACAGTTGGCTCAGAACATTCATCAAAATTCTATTCATAACTTTAACCCAATCCTGTTGTAATATTATTACTTGATTCTTATTTTGGAGAGGCACACATGCCATGGTACACATGGACAGGTCAAAGGACAACTCTGTGGCGTTGATTCTCTCCTTCCACCTTTATGAGGGTTTGGGGAATCAGTCTCAGGTCAGGTTCCGGGGATCGAACTCAGGTCGTCAGGATTTTGGCCAAGTGCTTCTCTTTGCTGAGCTGTTGCATTGGCTGCATGTTGCACTTTGATATAAAGCTTACTCAGGAGGGAAGAGCAGAAAAGTGCTAATATATTTTTGGAACTGAGAATAGACTCAACTCTGGAATTTTCCAATCATTATAGAAACACTGTTTTTAACAACTATAATATTTTCATTCTTTGAGAATTTCATTATACATACAATATATTTTGGTCATATGCACCCCCTACTCTTACCCCCTAACTCCTCCTCGATCTATCTGAGTATCCCAAGCCTCTCCCAGCTTTATTTCATCTTATTATATTTCTGTAACCCACCTAATCTCATGTGTGCTGTGCACACACTCATAGGTCTGAGGCCATCCACTGCATGGTTTACTAGCCAGCGACCACCCCATTAAAACCGACTCTCCTAGAAGCTGCCGACTGCCACAACAGCCTAGGCTAGGGGTCTGGGCTCCTAAGTCCCTCCTGTTCTATGCTGGAACAAACTTTTTGTTTATCCCAATTCTTCCTACTTCCTCTTCAACGAGGTGAAGTGGAGTTTGCAGCCCTGCGGTGGAGAAAGAAAGGTACCTAAGACTATCTCTCTTTACGTTTAGTCCTTGTGTGCTCAGTAAAATGATGGTCAGTGGACAGGAAAAGGTGAGATGTCTCCATGATGTTGCCATAGGAACCAGAAGGTCTTCTATGGTGTGATGCTATCTGGGCACTTTCTAGCTCCCTCTGGAGGTTCTAACCCAGAGCTAGCCATAGCAAACTGGGCCTTGTTTTGAAAGTGAACACACACACACACACACACACACACACACACACACACACACACACACACCCCACTCATAGTTGGGGGATCTTACTGCTTTTCTGGCTTATCTGTATGTGACCAAAGGAAATCAAGTGGATCCATCTCTCCAGACCTCTGGCTGTCTCATGGTCCCAACTTTGGACTTTGGTCTTGTGGCCTGTTCTGGCTCTTTGGGATGGCCGGAGGTACATGAATAAAGATATTAAGAAGCTTACATATGTATAAGAAAGCATATGTCCAAGCCAGTTAGGTGGATAAGCCTGATGACTTGAGTTCAATCCCAAGAACCCATAGAAAGGTGGAAAGAAAGAACCAACACTAAGTTGTTCTCTTTCTCTCTCTCTCTCTCTCTCTCTCTCTCTCTCTCTCTCTCTCTCTCACACACACACACACACACACACACACACAGGCATACACCACATCTGCACAATAATAAATAAAATTTTAAGGATAAAAAAAAGTTCATGTATGAATTAGAAAACATTTCCAAATGTATCCATGACCTAGAAATTCTACATTCTAGTTAAAGGAACTTGAGCAAGTCTTAAGACCCCCTAGGTCTTATCATTTAAGGCATAAAGAGAACAGTATCTACCTGGTATGGAATTTGGGAAAGAGGGAACACATGTGAAAGACCAGCTACACCTTACCACTAACAGATGCTGAATTAGTCTACAGTAGGTGTGATGTTATGGTGCATGTTATCCTCTCTCACACATGGTCCACGGTACATATCACACAGTTAAGACAGAAGTTAAGGTAACAGCGTTGGCCAAGCTTGTCTCACCTGGCAAACACTGCACTTGGACCCAAGCCCTGTGCATGCGTCGGGGGTGGGGGGTTCTTTTGAACATCTCAGTGGATGCTCGATACCAAGGAATGTATTAAGCATGTGACATGTGCTAGGGACATTACAAAGTGGTAAAGGCGACCTGTGGAAGAACTATACGGGTAAATGCCTGCTCGGACACAAGTTCATGGCAGGAAGCGCGGTGGGCACAGAGGAGTCTTAATCAGATTGAGGGCCTGGAAGAGGTAAAGGCTGCTCCAAGCTTTGAAGCTAGGAAAGGTCATTTTCAACAAAGTGGGGAGCCGAGGAAAACTCAAAGGGGTCAGTAATCAGCAATTTGGGGGACAGCAAGAAGTTCAGTGTGTCCGGCTAGAGTCTGCTGGAGATGAGGCACCCAGAGGGAGCCGCAGGGTTCCAATAGCGAAAAGCTTTTGCTGCTACTCTCCAGGGTGGTGTTCTTTGGTTTCAGAGTGATGGGAGCACGCTGAGGGGGGTGGCTAGACATCTTTAAGGCACACAAAGTCACTTAGTGCCACCAGGTGTCCTTAGTGGCTTCCCTTCGCTTCATCCTTTTGGAGGGGATAAAAAGCTTTGGGGACCCTTCTCTGGTGTGATTGGGGTATTAGTGCCCATGCTCCCCCCCACCTCTGTGTGCTGTCATGAGATGCGAGAAAGGCACCCATCGTGGACTCTCAACGGATTTTTTTTTTCTTGCACTTCGCTTCTTATAAATTGATTCCAAGACTTCATTATGGTGTCGCCAGAGATGAATGGGGCAGTAGTGTTTTGCTTTGCACTGCCAGAAGGAGGGAAAACAAGTTCGTACGGAGCCGTAGTTCAATCACGCTGCTTGCAGAAGCAAGGCCATGAAAGGCTGGAGCAGAGCAGCTTTGATTCTAGAAACCCCCGTAGCCCTGTGGGTGCTCCAAGCAAAGGCGTAAATTAAAGGTTGGAGCCTGCTCTCAGTATCGACTATCGAGCAAAAGGCTCGGCCCACACTCATGCACTTACTCGGGCTTGTTAAAATAAAAATACGATCTTGGCTGGGCTCGTGTCACAGCCGGTATAATTATGACATGGAAGATTGCTGTTTGAATCGGGGCTGCTACAGCACTCGCTTATTTAAAGATAGACTTGGTAATTTAATACATGTGAGGCAGGACCGAGGTCCGAATCAGGAAAAGCTCTGTCGCCAGCTACCTCTCACGTGGTTTCTCCTCCAGGTAATCTAGGTAAATGCCTGGAACTAGGTAAACTGAGCCAGAATAGAGGTGGTATTGGGTCCCTGACTGCTGGTTTGTTCAAGGTTACCATCTCATTTTTTTTGGCTCCCAGTTATTTCACAGACGTGATAGGATACTATGTTAAAGATAGCTGGCTTCTAAACATGTGGTTGATCATAGGCATTGTCTGTAGGTTTTCGTGTAGTGTACGCGTGTGCATGTTTGCGGGTGTGCACATGGGGGTGGAGGACAGGGGGTCAACATCAGCTGTTGTCTCTCTCCAGCCCCTCTTCACTCTCCTTTTTGAGACAGGGTCTCTGATGGAACCCGGAGCTTGCTGATTCCGCGAGACGAGCTGCCCAGCAGGCTTCAGGAATCCTCTCTCTGCCTCCTCAAGTGCAGCATTAGAGGAATTCCCCGCTCTTTACAGTTTAGAATTCAGTCCCTGATGCTGGGGAATTATAACCAATTAGACACGTTTTCCTTTCTCTTCCTACCAGTGCCTAAGGTAGGGGGACCAGCCAGGTACAACAGTCACGGGCTTAGGAAACACAGTGGGTTATAATGAGCGACCACCCCTAATCCGAAATACTCTAAACCTAGAAGCTGAGAATGAGCCCAATTTTGGATTTTGAAATAGTTTGGGTTTTCAGTTCAGATCTTGCTACCAATATTCAAAAATCCAAAAGCAATGTGAAATGTTCCAGTTCCCCAGCCCCTCGGGAAAGGGACACTGCCTCTGTGTTTCTCAGGGTTTTTCATGTCCCGTCTTATTGAGAGAACTCAAACACTCCGGAAGTTGTGGAGGACTGTACATATATGAGACAGGCTGTCCACTGGGGATTGCCTTCTCTGGCAGATATGCACATCAATGGAAGCCAGAAAAGGACATCTGCTCCAGTGTCTTGCTCTATCTCCCTCCGCCTTAGTCCTTTGAGACAGAGTCTCTAACTGAACCTAGAGCTTGGCTGGTGGTCAGTAACCCCAACAATCTCTTTTTTCTGTCCCCCACCATGTTGGGTCTGCATAAATAGCCATGCCCAACTTTTATATAGGCCCTGGGAATGCCAGCAAGTACTCTTACCCACTGAGCCACCTCCCCAGTCCCCAGGTTTTACATTTTCATGGAAAAATTAGGTTGTTTTTGTCAAGTGGAAAAGTAGGAGAAAAAAAATCGAGCTGAAGGCCCTTGTGTGTGTATAGAGGCATTAATGTAGTCTTTAAGGGCACAGAAACAGGAAACCACCGCCAATATAAACTACAGTGAACTCAGGACTATGTCAGGGGAGCCAAGAGAATCATGTCCCTTCATTCTGAGCGAGTGTCCACTCACTGTCGGCTCTGGCCTTCCAGTTCTTCCTCCTAACCCCCAAAAACCAAGGACAGTAAATAACCACCTTCAGATAATACCAATGGGTAAACATGTCCAGAACTGATTATGTAAGGTAGTGTTGGCAAAGCCACTAGCTGGCAAAAATAAAGAAAGAAAGGGGGTGAGTAAAAAAGAAAAATTATCAGTTTCCAACACTGGACCATACAGGGTAGAATAGAGACCTGGTAACATGAATAATAATATGGTAATATGCATTCTTCCTGTCTCATAAGTGGGTCCTGACAGCTCTCTAGTCCACATCACTCCTGTGACTTGGGAGGAAAGAGGAGCTCAGAAAGGTTAAGTGGCTGGCTCAGCATCACCACTTAGCCGCAGAGTCAATTTCGGAACTTTGGTCTCTTGACTCTCGGTGCAATGGCCCAACTACTGTATCATGACCCTCTAATTGATTGTGTGATGACAACCCGTGTCAGGGGTACGGGGTCAGCGTCCTGGAGACCTCTAAAGGAATAGCTGTTGGAGACTCATCACTAAAGCTGTTTTTGGTTTTAACCGTCTCCAAAGAACCAAAACGAATTAATACAGTTCAGCATAAAACCCGAAGTTACAGCTAGAATGGAAAGAAGTTTTGCGCGTGCATTGGGCTACCTAACAAGTGTTTATTGAGTGCCGTGTCGTGTTTGTGTGACCTGCAGCCCAGGATCAACTGTCTCCTCTCTCAAGAGGCCAGTGATGGGGGATGGGGGGACTCCTCTGGGTCTGTCCCCTCCGAGTCTCTTCCCCTCCCTTTCGTGTCTCAGGTCCGCATCTTCCCTTTCTCTAGGTTGTCATATCCTTTTCATCTGCTCTTTAAATGTCAATCTCTGTCCTCTTCTCCTCTCTTAGCCAATGTAGGTTTCTCCTGTTTATCTCGCTCTCCCTCAACTGACGCAGTCTATTTGCATGTCTTTAGCTGCAGTTAATATCTGCTAAATCAAGCCATATTGGCGTGAATAGCTTCCTTTGAGTTCCGAATAAAAGGATGCTTCAGCCGCCTGGCCCAGCAACTGTAGGTCCTTTGTCAGTGAGGAGGTTTAACTTACTCAAAACCTTCCTTGTCCCCATCCCCACATCCCTATATTGTTCATCTTCCCCCTGTTCAAGCCAGCTCACCCTTTGAGCTGTTAGTCCTGCAAACTGATCCTTGTTTGGGGGAAACGACTGCTGTTTCATTTACTCAGGGCTTGGCGAATGAGGACACCTATTGTCCTGTTTGCTGCTGTCTGACTTTCACTAGATGCCACCCCACTGTCATGAGAAGGACCCGGGTGACCACCACTGTCTTCAGCTTAGCCATAGTGAGCATGGACTGTCTAAGCATTCGTCAGAGGATTTGAGCCTAGAACGAGCAGCCTTCTGGTGTTTGTTCTCCGCCCCCTCCCCCAGAAGGGGAGCAAGATGAGCAAGTCACTTTCATTGATTGATTGAACTCAGCCAGTTTCCTATAGCTGATGCCTCTTACCACAGAGAAATGATTAGATTCTAAGTGCCAGAAGAAAGGTGTGAAAAGACACTAACCACAGAAAATGCCTCTCGTAAAGTACGTCATCCACTATTGATTTGACACCCAGGAAGTGCCGGGGTCTTGACATTTTTTGTTTGTTTGACGCAAAAGCATCGGAACCGAAATCCACATGAAATATATCAAAACTCCACAGCCAACTTTTTAACCCCCTTCATCTCTGTCATTCAGCAGCCGCCCTTGCCTCTCAAAGAAGCCACGCTAGGGGTTTGATAGCATAGCATCAGTGCTTTGATTCAAGATCAACTCCCATTACCAGGAAAGTGAAAGGAATTCATGGGTGAGTGGGCTCTGTGCCTGCAGGCTGCGGGAGTGAACTGTGAGGAGGCCCTGCAACTCCAGCTGACATATTCCAGGATCTGTGCCTGCTCTGTCTCCTGTCCCCTGAGAATTAGCAGCAAGTCCTGACGTTCTATGCAGGATGCTCTAGAGATAAGGGACTTCCTTTCTGAGAGGCAGTCTCACGCCACACTAGGAAGATGGATGTGTGAGGGGTTCGTGTCCTTTGGGAAGATGTGTATAACTCATCCTCTTTCTCCTGAGTCTATCAGCCATAGAAAGCATAGAAAGTAACCTTGTCAGCAAGCATTTTGAAGCCTCTCTTAAGTAAGAGAGGTCTTTAGGGCTTCTTTTGATATCACTGTCTGAGGCTACATGACTGTTGTACCTCCCATCAGTAGGGCCAACACTTATCTCTGGCATTAAAGTACATGAGGCCAAAGTGACATTGGGGACCTCATACACTATCCTATCCATTTTCCAACACAGAAACAACCCCTACCCACCTCCCCAGAACTTACTATCCAGGGAACCATTCTCTCTAGGAAGGAGTTCTCAAGGGATCAAGGATGTTGCCCACATGTGGAAACATTTTAGATTATCATATCTGGAAAGAGCTTTTGGTAAACTAATAAGGAGAGACCAGGGATAGTGCTAAGATATCTATAGTGCCCAAGACATCCTTATGGCAAAGAACTCTCTCGTATAAAATTTCAGCAATGCCAAGCCATATAAATCCCAACAGAATGTGGTCTTTGACTTTGGTTCATAATGGGTCCTTTGGATCCAACATCAGCATTTTCTACCAGAGTAAGTTCTATTTTTAAATGTTCATCTGAATTGGATCTGACAAGGTAGGTCGTTAATCCTAGATGCCCAAGAGACAGAGACAGGAGGATTCGGAGTTCAAGACCAATTGGGCAACCTCACAAGATCCTGTCTCAAAATAAAAATAGTCTGCGCCTGTAGCTTTGTTGTAGAGAGCTGGCCTGGCATGTGTGAGGCCCTGGTTCCATCCTCAGTACTGTTCAGAAGGACTCGCATTCACTTTACGCATGCAGATGTGTGTTTAAGTGCTTGCAAAGGCAACATTAACCTCAGCTGTCATTCTGTAGGTGACAACTACCTTATGTTTTTGGAAATAGGGTCTCTAATTGGCCTGGAGTCTATCAAGTTATATGGTAGACTATGGTAGCTAGCCAGCAAACCCCAGTATTCTCCCTGTTTCGTCTTCACTTGTTCTGAGAATACAAGCATCAGTTACCGTGTATGGCTTTTAAAAACAAAACAAAACCCACCACCACCACCACCACCACCATCACCATCACCATCACCATCACCATCACCAAAAACAACAACAAAAAGAAAGAAAAGAAAAGAAAAACCCATGGGTTCTAGATAATCAAACTAAGGTTTCATGCTTGCTTGCTTCCCGGCCCTCATTGTCTTATTGCATGAGAGACACAGTAAAAGCACTGCATTATCAAAAGAAGGGAGAGGCATGTTACATCCCATGATAGAGTCAAGACTAAACATACAAGAGGGCATCTTGCTAGTAGAGAAGACATAAACACAAATGTTCACTGGCTCTAGACAGGTAAAGCAGGGATGGTGGATAAAGGAGGTGCCTGGGTCCCTGAACAGCATACATGTTGATGAGAGAGCCCTGCTCCTTAGCCCACTGACCCACTGGCATTTCGAATAACTGGTCTACCACTGCAAGCTTTGCTCCCATTTAGGTTTAAGAGAATATGTCGATCTGAAGTTGTGATTATTAATTGCTGGTTCTTAATTACTACAACCATTTTTTGAGATTCACGGATGATTTATGAAGCCTGAGGATTAGTAGTTATGGCTGTTTCATTATATTGTATCTTTATCATTATTGGAGATTGTGTGGCTAATCATTGGACAGGTTGCATATATCAGCCCTAACAATGTGTGGATCCATACTTGGCTTTTTTTTTTTTTTTTTTTGTTCTAAAACATTGAAAGGAGGTGGTAAATACATTTAAGCTCCTTAGCCAGGACTCAGGGCCCCGTAGCACTGTTGTCTCCCACATGGCCACCTGCCTTCTATCCTTCCTGTGAGCCTTTTGCCCTCTCTACTTCCCTGCAGCCTAGCCTTGCTGCCTTTGAGTGTGCCCTCTGTGTCCCTGCTTAGATCTCTATGTAACTTCCCTCAGTCCCATCTCAGCACTTGCTCCCAATAAAATAACAACATTCCTTCGTCATGGCTCAGATCAGACAGCAAGTGAACCTCCTGAATTCACCTTTTTAAAATGTCTGACCTACAGTTATGGGACTGATGTCTTCATATGCTGTTAGTACGAGCTAAGCTGGTCACCTCCTGAGTGTCCAGTAATATCTAAAGTTGATGGCTAGGAAATGACTTTTATCACTTCATATAAACTTAGTTCTCAGAGTACTTAAACCTTGGTCTCTTAACTGTTTACCAGTATGTACTGTGATTAAGCAGGTTACTGTGTGAAACATCAACATTTCTCTTTTCCCTTTTGATAAACATTTTTAATTAAAATAATTTTAAAGTCTAATAATGGAATTAAGCATTTTTTGTACCATCTAATATCCTTTATTAAGAGAGAAAAAGAAGTAATACCTGGAATGGCCCTAAAATAAGCATTTTTACAGAGTTAAATATTTGCGTCTATACTTAGATCTATAAATTACTATTCTTTGAACTTGAAGTGGATTTTGAACTGGGCTCTCCCTAATTATAATAATCATACATTTTATTTATTTATACCTGAGCCATATAGACATTAACTAATTACTTCTTGATCACACAGCCTAACAGGGAGACTTTCCTTGCTGCCCTGTTTTTACAGCGTGCATATGAGTATGTGTTAATTATAGACCCCTCTGATTAACTTGGCATCCTATTACCCCAGTGCTTCACAACCCGTCAACATCAAGGGTTTGGTAGGTGGGCAAGAAAACTTGTATTAGAGTTAACTTCTGGTTTCAAGCCAGGAGGTAAGTGACATTTTGTGAACCCATCAAATATCTGGCTTGAGTCCAAGTACAATTCATTTTCCTTAAGTATTTAAATAGTTGTTTGAGGAGTGTTGACTTTCTCAATTCAGGCCACACTATAATTGCCTAATTAAAAAAGAAGGAGGAAAAAAAACAGGTGGTCTCTAAATATATTTGAGCCAAATTGAGCTTCACTCTAGTCCAGGTTGTGTGTAGGTGACATGGCTAATTAAGTTAGCCCCATTAGGGTATACCTTCAGATGTGACTGTTACACTCTGTCTATTCCATTAAAAAACTACGTTTGTCAGTCCTTTAACAGGAAACAGATCGATCTGAGCAAAGTCCATCGTGAAGGGAACAGAGGTGTCTGTGGGTGACATTCTTGAAGGCTCATGGCCAAATGCAAACGCTCCATAGATGGATAGACACAGAATAAGTGCAGTTCACTTAATCATTCTGAAAAGCCATCTGCTGATGAGTCCATCAAGCCGGCTGGATCGTGGGGTATGGAATCCCTGTTGCTGCCCCCCAACATAATCAGAAACTAACAGACATAAGAGCACTTGAACCTCTACTTGTACCAGAGTAGCCTTTACATTTAATCAACCGAAGTTTCTTCATGGTGATGGGGAACGGGACCCCCAGCTTCCCACACACCAGACACACTCTTCCATAGAGCTATGCCCTCCCAACTCTTCCCGTCTTTGATAATTGAAAAGTGATGATGAAGAAAAGCAAAGGACTGACCTGTGGATTTTCCCCTACAGGATAATTCTTTGCAATATACGCATTGTACCTCAATCAAATTGTATCACCCTCTGTTAAAACGTCCAGTGTGAGAAAACAGTGTCCCTCTGAGTGCTGAGGGATGAATGGGGAGGCTGAGGTTTCCAGAACATTCTATCTCTTTCCTGAGATACTTCTGGAACAGGATAGATAGTATTTGGGGAGCTCACGGGGACACCACTGTTGGGCCACCACAGTTGCTGGGCAGTTAGACGAGGCATTAAATTCAAAGCCCAAAGAGTCAAGTAAAAGTGTGTAATAGTACCATTATTATACAACTCATAGGGCTTTAATTTAAAGGTTATTCGTGTGATGAATTACTTAAATATCAATATTTTTATGCTCACATATAATTTTCTTAGAATAATTGCAATTTTACATTGGAAAGAAAATGCTTTTAATCTAGGATTCTTGCGGACTCCTTCTCCCCCAATATATCTGGCAACAAACTCATGGAAAGTTCAAAAAGTCAAGGATGACTTGTCCAGACCCTGTCTACCCAGCCTCCCACTTTCCTAGTTGGAGAACTGTCCTTGATTTGACCAAAAAGGTCAGAATCCCCACAACTCAGCAGGCTTCACATGCAGGGAAGTGGTATTCTGTGGCTTTTGGTTGCCCAGTTTTCTCCTAAGTGTTTGAATAACTCTATCCAAACTGTCATCAGACCTAGTAAAAACAGCTCTAAGGAGCCAGCAAGAGAGGAAAGGCACTCGCTGCCCAACCTGATGACTTGCGTTCAAGCCCCAGGACCCCAGATGGGGGAAGGAGAGAATCATTTCCTGCAGGCTATCCTCTGACCCCCACACGCATGTCATGGCAGGCATGCCCTCATATATACACAACATAAGTGGAATAATAATTAAAAAGAAAGGTCTTTTTTCGTGGCCAAAGTTGAAAAACATCACGTTCTGGTAAAGTTGGTAACCACAGTAACATAGGCTGACCGACTTTCACTCATTCATTGCGTCATTTTCTTACACGCCAGACACCAGGGTAAGCAATCAAGGAGTATGATCTGTAGCTGTCGACAACTTTGAAAGTAAGAACCGTAATTGTCCCCGATTTAAAGATGAGGGGAACTGAGGCCAGGAGAGTTTCACCATCTACAGAAGGTCACATGGCAGTGAGGACAGAGATTTGAATAGGAACACGTAACCTCCCTCACCATCCTGTCGACCATATCCCTAAAGCTGTATCCAGTGGTAACATGTATGTTTTTCCTATGCCAAACGCCTGTTGTAGCGTATGTGTTTAAATCAGGGGACATGCCTACGGCTGAACGTGAGAGAACAGACAGCTAGAGCTGGAAGTAGGTCTGTGGAGAATGGGGACATTGACCTTTGCACATTGAGTGCCATGCTTGCTTAAAAACAAGCCTGTGCGCCACAGCCATTGCGTGTGTACTCTCCGTATCAGAGCGAATCTCCCAATGACCACTAAGAATGAACCACGGTGACCTAGCACAGTCACCTCTAATTAAGTGTCTGTGATAAAGCCACACAGGAAAAGCCATGAGATCTGTGGTCTGCCGGAGTCCTCTGTCCCCCAGGCTACACCTCGGACCATTCGGTTGTTGTCAACTATGAGATATTTTCTTCTAAAATACCAGGAGGTGAAGTGGGTGTTAAATCTCTAGGCTTCTAATGAAGAAACTGAGGCTCAACAAAACCTCTGTGAGGTGTCAGGAATGGAACCCTGAGTTTTTGACCACAGGAGTTGCAGAAACCTGTCAGAAGCTTCTTCTCTCCTGTATCTCTCCAAGGTCAACGTCATTTTCAAGTGAGGCAGGACAGCTGTTCAGTACTCCCCACTTGCTAGGTAATCAACACCCAGCCAAGACACTGGAAGTGGGATTCCACGAGAGAAACGGAGGTATCCAGTTAGGCCAAGGTTATCCAACTGTGCCCTGGTATTTGCATGGTCAGAATCTTGCACTTGGTGGAAGCTGGAAAATGCTGTGTTTTGTTTCGGTGCCTGGGACTCTCTGTCTGAATGGTAAAATATCGATTCTTTTTGGGTCACTTTCCTGGGCTGGCTCCGGTCTCCCTTTAGAGACAGTCCACTCCTGTGGCTGTGGTTTGGAATTGACATTTACTTTCCCTTTGGGTTAATGGCCCCCTTTAAAAAGTGTATTGCTGTTTTGCAATTCAAAATCTATTACATTGTGGAGGGGAGTTCAAAAACCTTGGGAGCCATCTTGTGGTTAAAGCATTTCCTCAAGTTGATGTTGCATGAAATTCTTGTGTACTTTTTGAAGTTAAAGGGGCTGTACTTGTTTTCTTTTCAATACTTTGTCCTTGAAATAGTAATTATTCCTCAATTATCAATTTTCATCCTTTAACATTTAAAACATGTAAATCAAAACTTAACATTTAATATTTAATAATTTATAATATTTAATTTATAATATTTAATAATTATTTTATTTTAGAGTCTCTCTACCACCCTATGAGTGTTGGTGTGTGTGTGTGTGTGATTGTATGTGTGTGTGTGATTGTGTGTGTGTGTGATTGTGTGTGTGTGTGTGTGTGTGTGTGATTGTGTGTGTGTGATTGTGTGTGTGTGATTGTGTGTGTGTGATTGTGTGTGTGTGTGTGTGAGATTGTGTGTGTACATCTTTGGAGCTTTGGTTAGTAGTAGGGGTAAAGAGCATTAAATTTTTCTCTATAATTTTCTATAATTTCAAATTTGTTCCAATAAGCCTATATGGTATTTAACATTACAGGGCGGGGGCTAAACTTACATTTAAACTTTATCAGTACTCGTTGCAAGGGGAAGATGGGCAGATTGCCCAAGCAAACATATAAAGTCATTTGGATCAGTTGTATTCTGCGTATGCATAACAAGAATACAGTGGCTGCTGACCATGCTGCTGTGTGACGGAAACACCAAGGGCACGTGCGCTACCTGGGCCTGTTCTGGGGATGCATCGCCATCTTTATCACGTTTCAAACAATAAATAAGCAGTGTGATCTCCTCCCCCAGGAAAGGGCAAAACAAAGAACACAAAACAAAACCCTCTGACTCGAGTCCTGGTTCCCCAATGTTGCAAAGAGTGATCTTCCCCTTAGTCCTAAGTGGACCACCTTCTGAGGCTCCATGATTATTTCTAACCTCAACGTACTTGAGATGAGGATTTTCTAGAGACTTCTAGCCAGGATGTGGTCTTGTAGGGAACAAGGGAGAGTGGCTCCTATCAGCTTTTTATTTTATTTTAAACTTTGTCAAATATAGGCTACACGTGGTGGCTTGGCCTGTTCCAAAAATAACATGAAATCACAAATTCAAACCACTCACCAGCTTCTTGGTGTAAATTAAGTCGCTTTCTTACTGAAAAACAACTACAGTCAGTTTTAACTGTATAATCAGGAAAGAAAGAAAACAAAGTCAAGATTAAATGAGGCGAAAATGAAGCAAAACAGAATAGAAGAAGCTGGTGGCCAAGTTTACGAGATTACATATATTCAAGCTGTGAACTCTTGTAGAGCAGCGATTTTTGGTTCCCTTGAAGAATATGAAAAGAGATTTGGCCTCCTTTAAGATGTGTCTGTTTGGTGTGAGAAAGATGGCTCCAAAGTTAGGAGCTGCTCCTACAGAGGACCTGAGTTCTAGTCCCAGCTCACACGTGGCAGCTCAGTTACCTGTAACGCCTCTTCCCAGGACTCTGCTGCCCTCTTGTGGCCTCCACAGGCACTGCATGCACATATGCATATGTGCACCCAGACACACACACACACACACACACACACACACACACACACAAAATAAATAAATAAACTTTAAAGTTTATTTAACAGCATGGGGAAGAGATAGAAAAGTTTTCTCAGACTGAATATGTTGCTTGCTGATAATTATCAAGGAATCATGTGACTTACAGAAAGGTGATCTTCACAGGTCCATTCTACTTTTCCTGGACCGTTAAAGAAGAATGTTCATCCGCCTGTTACATTTTGTTTGTTAGGTGGTCCCACCTTCCTACTACAGCAAGCCCTTGTTCATCTCCCTGTAACCTCTTCTACCAGAAGCTGAGGACCTAGGATGCATGCAAGCAGGCCTCCCTCCACACTGCCAGAGTAGCCCCCAAGTTCAAGAACTGTAGCTTACACACTTCACTTGGAGGAAGTCACCTTAGACCCGCGACATCCTCTTTTTTTTATTATTATTATTATTATTAACTTGAGTATTTCTTATATACATTTGAGTATATTTATTCCCTTTCCTGGTTTCGGGCAAACATCCCCTCCCCCCTCCCCTTCCTTATGGGTGTTTAATTCCCCCCCATTGCCGCCTCCCCCAACAGTCTAGTTCACTAGGTGTTCAGTCTTAGAGGACCCAGGGCTTCCCCTTCCACTGGTTTCTTATAGGATATTTTTTGCAAAAAAAGGGTCAGAGTCCAGGGTTCCAGTCCATGTATAGGGTGGCTTAGTCCCTGGAAGATCTGGTTGATTGGAATTGTTGTTAATAAGGGGTCTCAAGCACATTCAAGATATTCCAGTCCTTTCTCTGATTCCTTCAAAGGGTCCTGTTCTCAGTTCAGTGGTTTCCTGCTGGCAAAAGGCCTCTGTATTGGCTGTATTCTGGCTGTGTCTCTCAGGAGCGATCTGCATTCACATTTTGATCATCCATCTTGAGTTTCATTTGTTCTAGGCATCTAGGGTAATTCAAGCATTTGGGCTAATAGCCACTTTCAATGAGTACATACCATGTATGTCTTTTTTTTTTTTTTTTCAGGATGATAGTTTCAAAGTTCCAACCATTTGTCATAAAACAATTTACAAAGTCATTTTTTGATCTTGAGTAATATTCCATTGTGTAGATGTACCACATTTTCTGTATCCATTCCTCTGTTGAAGGGCATCTGGGTTCTTTCCAGCATGGATTATAAATAAGGCTCCCAGAACATAGTGGAGCACGTGTCTTTTTTTATATGTTGGGGCATCTTTTGGATATGCCCAGGAGAGGTATAGCTGGATCCTCAGGCAGTTCAATGTCCAATTTTCTGAGGAACCTCCAGACTGATTTCCAGAATGGTTCAAGCAGTCTGCAACCCCACCAACAATGGAGGAGTGCCCTTTTCCACTGAAGCCCTTCTGCAGCATTTGCTGTCACCTGAGTTTTTGATCTTAGCCATTCTCACTGGTGTGAGGTGAAATCTCAGGGTTGTTTTGATTTGCATTTTTTATTCGATGTTGAAATTTCTTTAGGTGTTTCTCAATTCGGCATTCCTCAGCTGTGAATTCTCTGTTTAGCTCTGAACCCCATTTTTTAATAGGGTTATTTGTCTCCCTGCTGTCTAACTTCTTCAGTTCTTTGTATATTTTGGATATAAGCCCTCTATCTGTTGTAGGATTGGTAAAGATCTTTTCCCAGTCTGTTGGTTGCCGTTTTTCGCGACATCCTCTTTGTCATTGCTTTCTACTGAGCTTTCCCTGGCGAGCTCAGCCACTTGGTTGAGTTCCAAGTACATAGTTAATTCTTAAGTCAAAATGTTGGGCTTGGGTGTAGCTCAGAGGCCCTGGGCTCAACCCCAGAACTATTTATATATATTTTTTTTAAAAAAGGAAAAGTCACTTCCAGTCAGTGGAGGGAGGCCTGAGGACAGATCTCACATATGACTGAAGAAAAGGAAAAGAGCTAACCTGCTTAAGTGGGCAAGACAAGACTATAGGGCAAAAGGGATGGCAGACTGCAGCTACTCCATGTTGGAGCCGTGTCCATTTGACTCTTAGGGGGCCTTTCGAGTACCACAACATTTATAGTGACCTCATTCTTTTTTTTTTTTTTGGTATGTTTCAAATAAGTCATAAAACAAGTTACAATGATTCTTCATCTTCAAGAAATTCAATGAACTGGAACTATGGATGTAGCTCAGTTGGAAGAGTCTTGCTTAGCATGGACCAAACCCTTATCCCCAGCATCACATATACTATGGATACTTGCGGACCCCAGTAACCCCAATACTGTGGGGGTGCAGGCAGGAATATCAGAAGGTCAAGAGTATCCTCAACTACGTATTGAGTCAAGGCTAGCCCTTACTGAAGCCCTTCTGCTGTAGTGATGCTGAGAAGTGCTTGACGGTCACAAAGGTATCTGAAGCCAGGAGGGTTTACTGCATTTTATTCCGTGAAAAGCTGCCCCTCAAATCACGTTCTGCTTGTTTGTAGTTTGTAAGATGTTTCTTATACTCTTAACCTCTTATCACTTGGCCAACTCTGACCTTGGACCCCAGAGTTTGTAACAGACTCCTCAGTCCAGCCAAGGAGAGGTTGTAGATCATTATAGAAAAATCACAAAGAAAATTCATCCAAAATAGGCCATTCCTTCCCCTGGCCTCCCTTTCCTTTCATGAAGGCTGTGCTGGCCTAGAACTTACGATGTAGTTGAGGATGGTCTTGAATGGCTGGAATTATAGGCAACTGCTAACACCCCCTGGTTTCACCCTGCAATTTCCCTGTTTCCAAATGAAGGCACAAGTGTGTTAGCAGACATAGAGCCTGTCCCTTGGGCTCCCAGATGACCATAATAGTTGTGAGCAAGTGTAGCTCTTTCTTCATTGAAGAACGTGGGGTCACTTTTTGACCCGAGTAGAGGTAGATGACACCACTTCCATGGTAGTCTAAAGTTCAACTTGCCTGGAATCCATGAGTATTTAGCAAAAGGAGATGGGAGAAAAAACTACTCTGGTCAGTGAGGAGTTGGAGAAGAAATTTCTTTCCCACAAAGAAAGAAAACAGTGACCAGTGACTATGGGGTTGACTGGACAGTTGGAATTAGCTTTGGGCTCGTGCCCCTGATACTTACTGAATGTGAGTCGAGTGTTGGGTGACATGCTCTGCAGGATTGTGCCTTCCTATAATTCCGCCATTGCCACTGCTCACCCAGTTGAGATGTAAGAACAGAGGCTCAGAAGGAGAACCAGGGTAACCTTCCTAAAGGAAAATAGAAGTACAGGCTGGAAGTGCCCAAAGAGGGAGCACAGCCAGAACCGGACTTACCTTCAGATCTGAACTGGTTTACTTTTCTACAGGGCAAGACCAAAGGAAAAGGATGGAGTTGAAATGGGGTTGGGGAGAGAAGGATACACATTCACAAGCTCTCACATGGGCCGGGTTTTTTCTCCACCACATTTGTATTTGTGAACTATCCACAGTACTTTCAGTTTTCAGAATAGCATTTTTTACATTGAGACAGAGAGAGCGCATGTGAGGCCAGATGACAATTTGTGGGTGTCAGCTTTCTCCTTCTACTCTGTGGGTTCTCGGGATTGAATTCAGGTCGTCAGGCTCAGAAGCAAACACCTTTACCTGCTGAGCCATCTCGCCAACCGCAAGAATAGATTTTAACCGTGTATCTTCCTCAAAAGATAGACAGAACCTCTTATTAATAACTGAACTGGTTTATAAGACCAGAGATGAGGGCTGAGGAGATGGTTCAGTTGGCAAAGTGCTTGCTGTTCGAAAATGAGGACCCAGGACACACACACACACACACACACACACACACACACACACACACACACACACGCACAGAGAGTGGGGGGAGGATGTTATGAAAAGAAGAGAGATACCACTCTTTCCGGCCCACTGTCAGATACTCCAGACACATTTGTAGAGAACAAGAAACTTCTCTTTTGCCCATGCTTTGGAGATAGAATGACCACTGCTTTAAGTTGGGGAATGTGTGTAACAAAGAAACTCAGAAAACTGTCAGCAAAGTCAACACCCTGTGCAGGGACCTGTGCAGGGCCAGGGGCATGCCTTGAGATGTGTGACTTACCCAGATCCACACAGAATTATCGACAGAGGCTGGAAGCAGATCCATCTTTTCTGGGCTGAAAGGGGAAAGGTGGGAAAGAGGGGGTGTTCTTCATTCCAATAGGTGCCACCGAGGGCACTTTTTAAAAAATTTCCTTCAAATCATTTTGCCCAGCAGATGACAGTATTTCTGAGACAGTGAGAGAAGAAAACCTGAAGTGATGTGAGCCGAATATCACTACTTTCCCTCCACCACCCTTTCCTTCTACTCAGCCGGCCCCTCAGCCTATCAGGCATCCTGCGGTCACTGCTGGCTTTCCAACACTATCCTAGCACCAAACAGAATCTTAACCTAGCCGTGGATTCTTTTGAACGAGGCTGTGTTGGCAATTATGAAACCAAGTAGATGTTGGCGAGCACTCTCAGAATAATTATAGGATCCCTTCAGTAGTACAGTATAAATAATTGCCAGTTTAAAAGCTTTTTTTTTTTTTTTTTGTGAACAGCAATTTATACTGAAATTTATATTTGCTCCTTGAAGCCAGTCTATGTCAAGGGCGCCTCACTCCCACCACACCTCCCCACCTTGGGATCTCAAGGGCTTTGGGGAGCTTTGGATTCCAGGATGCTCTCCGGTTGGCCAGGCAACCAGTACGCATCTAATAGGTAGTGAAGGAGAGCAAGAATGGTGCGTATAGTCAGTCAGTGACACGCACGAAGCACGAGACTGTCCAAGCTGGGGCACCTAGTGTGTTCCCAGCATACTGCTGACAGGAAGGCTGTGGGGGAGCAGGGGCTTACCGAGAAGAGCAGCGCTGTCCCTGGCAAGTAGGACACAGGGAAGATTATCACCTCCTCGTTGGGTTATGATGGTGCAGACGCAAGACCCAGAGGACCAAGGCACAGGAAGCTCAAGGATATAATGCAGCTCTAAAATAGCCACGGAGACTTATTAAAATGTATATGTTCCTCTTTGTGAAAGTTTTAATTTTCTACTATAGCATATTAGGAACGCCCAGGGAGTCCGGGGAGGCAGTTCAGTTGGTATAGCATTTGCTCAGCACGCACGAAGCCCTGAGTTCAGTCTCCAGCACCACATAAAACCAAGAATGGCGGGGCATGCCTATAGTCTCAGCACCTGGGAGGGGCAAGCAGAAGAAGTAGAAGTTCGAGGCTGGGCCAGCAAGATGGCTTAGTGAACAGAGGTGACTGCCACTACACCCGATAAGCTGTGTTCGGTCTCAGGGACCCACATGGTGGAAGGAAAGGATAGATCCCAAATTGTTCTCTGGTCTCTACCACAAGTAACACATGGAGAGAAATAAGTAATGTTACTTTTCTAAGTTCAAATTTGTTCTCATCTCCATAGTACTTAGAGACTGGCTTGGGCTAGCTGAGACCCTGCCTTAACATATGTATGTATTAAAATGACTAGGCACAAGCAAAATGGGGGAAGACCTTGGTAATGGGGAAACATTTGTCAAGGGATCCCTCTTTGCATACTGAACAGAGGCCCTTCTTTTCTAAGCAGGTGACCCTCTGGGCCATCTTCTTGTATTTCTGTTTGTCCCCTGTGGCTTCCCTTACCCAGTAGGAGAACTCCCTTGAGTGTCTCGCATCCTGAGTGTCTCGCAGCAGAGTAGCGAGTGTCCTAAGATAATGTGTTCTTTTATTTCAATCACTGTTCTTGGTTTCTGCCTCCAAAAGTCCCTTTTAAGCCATATTTCTTTTTCCGCAATTGTTCGGGTGCTGGCTTTGGTATTTAAATAAGCCTTTCAATGGGTCATTAGCCCTGTAATTAATTCCAGCTATTTTTAAATGGTGCCTGGGTTATTAAAGAGCTGTCGCATTCACAACAGCCTTGTCTTTCTTAGGAGATTCACTCCGAGTTGGATGGTTTCTCTCCGTGCCAAAAATGCTGTCATTTCTCCTCGTTTCAAATATATTCGTCATTGATAGGAATAGTCAGGTTCTTTGAACGAGGACAGAGAGTGCTGAATTCTGACTCTCGTGTATGGCAGGTTCCTGCTTTTCAACAACTTCATATCTGGATTGGAGGCCTTCTTCTCTATTGTTTTATTTACAGTTTTTGCTGTTGTTGTCTTTTTAAATCCGTATTGGTGAATCATAGGGTTTAAGAATTGACTTCATGAAGTCGAAGTCCCTTGCTTTTAAGAAGGGGGATATCTGCAACACCAGGAAAAAATCCAAATGAGCCACTACCTATCCCCTGCCCTCTTACATTCAACGTTTGTCTCTATAAAATTAGTTAGAAAAGACTAATGCAAAAGGCAGACACATCTCTGATACATCTGTGTTTGTAGTAGGAAGGGGAGCGTGGGCATCCGGAATGAACTGGAAGAGGAGGGGAAAGGCCAAAGGTGCCCTCAGACCTGGAGGCCCACTTGCTATTTCACTGAGGATGGTCAACAGGCAGAAAGATGACAAGACACAGGAAAACCTGGCTAGAGGGTGATCCGAGCAGTGGATTGTGGGAAGTGAGTCTAGAGAGGGAAGGGAAACGGGGCTATTTCAGTAAGGTATGTGTTTGCAGCTCTGAGTCAGAGCTCACCTCTGGTGGAGTTACCACCTCTACCTGGAAGGAGATTGCAGAGGCGGGTGCCTTCACTAAAAGGAGCCTGTGTGCTACCTGGTGGGTGCGGGTAGGGTGGGGGTGGGGTCCTGCATCTGCTCTGTTTACTGGCCTCCAACTCAAAGAGTCCTCATGCCAAAGTGGACCGCTCAGAGCTGGCAGATCCCAGGCCCTTTCACCAGTTACCTGTAGGCTGAAATTGGAACCCAAGCCACATGACTTCAGGGCCATCCTCCCTCCCTCCCCCCCCCTCCCCCCCCCATCCATACACACACACACACACACACACACACACACACACACACGCTCATCTCTGCAACATCCCCAGAGGCTTACGTATTCTAATATTAGGACCCTGGCTCCACACCCTTGACAGACATTATAATCGATTGCAGCACAGTGTCTCTTAACCGGCACATGCTGGAAATCCACCCAACTTGGAAAGATGAGCTGAAACCCACTTGCCATCTTGACCTTCGAGTAATCCCGGGATTAAGCAGTAATTCCTAGTTCAGGAAAGCAGATGGAGCTTAACGTTGATTATGGAGTCTTATCTGAGAGCAGACAAAAATACTGATAGCACGGAGGTGACGGCAGTTCCCACTGCACACCAGTCATTTGAGTCTCATAACCCTGTCGAGTAATTTCTGTTAGCTCCATGACACCAGTCAAGGAGTAGGCATGGGAAAGGTTAAATAACACGAGTATGATCATAACAAGTCATAGAGGTAGCCTGGAACCAAGGTGCTCTCTCTCCCCCCGAGGGTACCCCTTTTAACAAACGGTATACATGGGGCACCTGCCCAGAGCCTAGATGTCAGAAGAATAGTTAGAACCTTCCTTATCGCGCAAGCCCTATCTTACTCCCAACACTCTAAACACTTTTAAAAAATATTTACGATTCACTTATAAATATGTGGTGGTGGCCAGAAAGGGGCGCCAGGTCCCCTGGAGCTGGAATCATAGGTAGTTGTGAGCCACGAGATGCTGGGAACTGAGCTTCAGCCCTCTGGAAGAGCAGCAAGCTCTCTGTAACCACGGAGCCAATTTCTTCTCCCTAGTCTTCTAGAAAGATTTGTGTATTGTGTGTCTATGTGAGTGTGTGCACATGCATGTGTAAGTGTGCATGCCTGTGTGCAGGTGTGGAGGGCTGAGGGGGTGGCAACTGCTTCACTCAGTCCTCCTCCATCTATTCCTTTGGGGCAGGATCTCTCCCTGATCTGGAGCTGGGCTGGAAGCTGGCAGGCCCCAAAGATCTTATGTCCCCACCCCTTCCGGAGCCGGGTTACAGCTAGGCATTGGGCGCCTGGCTTGCTACATAGGCGATGGGACCTGAACTCCCGTCTTCACAGTTGTGGAGCAAAGGCTCTCAGCTGCTAAACTGTATCTCCAGCACTCTCGCTGGCCTTTTCTTCCGGTCCTGTGAAACCCTTTGGCCTCTTTGGGCTGCTGGCTAAAATGAATAATGTTCAGAGGACAGGTTTGCCTGGGAAGTCAGGGACACTTTTGATTCTTCCTGTTCAATATCCGTGCAAGAAGGGAATGCCTGGCAGTGCCCTTAGATGTCTGCAGTAGCCTTTTCTTTCCACTCCGGAGTCAGCACACTCATAAGTAAGAAGCAGTTGGTGGGATTCACGAACTCCTCCCTTGCTTTGGGCACCTGTGTGTGTTAGGCACTGAGCAAGGCACTAATACATACCATGAAGAAGAAAGGCAGGTCTCCACTCAGAAC